>NC_048300.1:92570199-92706440 GCF_013100865.1 Trachemys scripta elegans
CCCCCCCCCCCTCAAAAAAGCTCAAGAAGTCTATGAAGAAGGGGCACCTTTCCTCACCGAGCAAGACTATGAGGCATAAAGTTTCTCCAGGCAGATCGACGATCTCTCTGCCTGTGATCCCTCGCCTCAGCAATTTCCATGAGCCAGGCTCCTCCGGAACAGCGCAAAAGCCGCCTGAGGCTTCAGCGCCGCCGAGAGGCTCCGGTGCCGAGGCATCAGGCTTCCAGTTGCCTGCCTCAGTGACGGCACCGTTCGGCACCGCAAATGAGACGGTGCCGACATTCCACGGCACGCCTCACCCGAGGCAGCCCGACATTTCTCGCCCGGCACAGACCGCGGCACCGACGCCTGCGGGGCATTCTGACACACAGATCACAGCCAGAAGCCCCGATCGCAGGAATGCTCTTGTGCAGCAGCCTCTATCGGCTCGGCTTTCATCTCCCGCAGGAGCTGCATTCACTCATTTTACCCAGACAGCTGATCTTCTAGTATCACCTACCTTGCAGTCTCCGCTCATGAATGCATATTCTTTTTCAATGCCTGAGTCAGGATCTGAGCAGTTTTCCTCCAGTGAGGAGGAAGCAGATCCACAGGGAGTTTTTTCCCCATATCATGACTCCCAGCCCCGGACCCAGAGCAATAAGGGCTATGGAAATACTACCTCATCCCACTCTCAGGACCCTGCCCCTTGGGGGATGAACCCCTGGATGGCACCACCTATGCCCTACCCGCCACCATGGCAATACTGGACACCATGGGCATCATACCCTCGGGAACACATGCCCCGTGGCCACTCGACCAGGCGCAACACTGATCCAGCGCCGTCTCCTAATGCATATGCTAGTGACACGAGACGCCTGGCAACACAGCCACGTTCCCAGGATAAACCTAGCCCTTCCCCTGGTCCAACAGACCCGGAGTTAGCACCGGAGGAAGCATTACTTCCCCTTCCTCCCACTCCCTCTGATGAATATACAAAATTCCAGGACCTCTTTAAGAGAGTTGCTACTGACCTAAACATTAACCTGGACGTGGTTCCCGAACAACAGCATGAGCTAACGAACATCCTACAGCCCCCTTCTTCCTCCAGAGTGGCACTCCCAATTAACGCAGCCCTTTTAGAACCCGCTAAGTCCATCTGGCAGACTCCAGCGACAAGCCTACCTACCTGCAAGCAAGCGGACAAGAAGTATTTTATTTCTCCAAAGGACTCTGAATTCCTTTTTACTCACCCAGCACCAAACTCATTGGTAGTAGACGCTGCGAACCAGAGGGCTAGACAACAGTATTCTCGTTCTGCCCCACCTAACAAGGATAGCAAACGACTGGACCTGTTTGGTCGCAAGGTCTATGCATCCTCCACCCTCCAATTTCGTATAGCTAATTATACTGCAGTCCTGGCAAAATACGACCATAAAAACTATAATAAGTTAATGGACTTTATTGATGACATTCCAGAACAAAGAAAACAACAGTTCAGAGCTATAGTTTCTGAGGGCCAAGCCATTTCACGCACCGCTCTTCAAGCAGCCCTCGATGTAGCCAACACAGCGGCAAGATCTACCGCTACAGCGATAGTCATGCGACGGGGCTCATGGCTCTCCTCTTCCTTTTTTCCTCGCGAAGTTCAGAACACAATTGAAGATCTTCCCTTCGACGGTGACAAACTCTTTGCTTCTAACACGAATGAAGTGCTTCATTCAATGAAAGACTCCAGAACAACCCTCCGGTCTTTAGGTCTCCAGGCACCTACGGCAAGAAGACGACAATATCGATACCATCCATACCACTGGCCACGTTATCCCACATTTACACAACCTTCCCATAGACCGCAGGAACAGCAACAGCCGCAACGTCCACGACCAAGATTCCAGCGACGTCGCCCAAACTCTACAGGGGCGCCTCAACCCCCACCAGCTAATAGGCAGATTTGAAGACTTGGTCGAGGGTTTAGAAAGCAACGCCCTCACTTCAGCCGGCACACCAATCTTTGAACACCGCCTACGACCTTTTTTCCAACAATGGAGGAAGATTACCTCCGACAAGTGGGTCTTAGAGGTAGTTACAATTGGATACGTCATCCCCTTCCTCTCCTTACCTCCCACCCACCCACCCTCCCCGTCCCTCTTCAGGGACCCTTCTCATGAGCAGCTACTCCTCCAAGAAGTGCAACATCTCCTTCATCTGGGAGCAGTAGAAATCGTGCCAGAGCGACACAGAGGGAAGGGTTTTTACTCCCATTATTTCTTAACGGAGAAGAAAAATGGGGGATGGCGACCAATCCTCGATCTCAGGCGGCTCAACAGATTCATCAAAAAGCAAAAGTTCAAGATGGTGACCCTCACTACCATAATCCCAGCGCTGGAGCGCGGCGACTGGCTTTCTGCCCTCGACCTACAAGATGCCTATTTCCATGTCACTATACATCCGGCCCACAGACGTTTCCTCCGATTTACCCTTGGTTCCACACATTTCCAATACAGGGTACTCCCCTTCGGCCTATCTACAGCCCCCCGTGCTTTTTCCAAACTTCTAGCTGTAGTCACTGCCTACCTCAGGAAACAAGGGGTCGTAATATTCCCTTACCTCGACGATTGCCTCCTCAAAGCTTCATCATTCAACGAGGCGCTCCTGTTCACACGGCTCACAGTCGAATGCTTTCTATCTCTCGGCCAACAAATAAACAGAGACAAATCCACATTACGCCCCTCCCAGCACCTGCAGTTCATAGGCGCAGACCTCGACTCTCGGACGGGGCTAGCAGCGCTCCCACCCGATCGCTTCAATTCCATAAACCAACTGGCCACAACTATTCGCAACAGCCCTCAGGTAACTGCCCGAGACTGCCTGCAACTACTAGGTCACATGGCCTCGTGCACTTTTGTCGTCCAGAATGCACGCCTACACATGAGGTGCTTCCAAGCATGGCTGGCGACAGTTTACAAACCGAACATGCATTCTTTGAACAAGACTCTCTCCCTGCCTGCTCCAGTCAAAGATTCGCTAAGTTGGTGGACCGTCCACTCCAACCTTTGTTCTGGAGTCCCGTTTCTTCAACAGGCTCCATCACGCATTCTGACCACCGATGCATCTATGACAGGGTGGGGTGCACATATGTCTCATCACACAGTACAGGGACTATGGTCACCAACCGAGACCTCCCTGCATATAAATGTACTAGAACTTCGAGCCATTCGCAACGCGTGCCGTCACTTCCTGCCACTAATCAAACATCATCACGTACGCATAATGACGGACAACATTGCTTGCATGTTTTACGTAAACAGGCAGGGCGGAGCTCGTTCCCATTCGCTGTGCACAGAGGCTATGAAGCTCTGGAATTGGTGCATTGCGAACAACATCCGGGTATCAGCAGCCTATCTTCCCGGAATCATGAACACCACAGCGGACGAACTGAGCAGACGCTTCCCATGGGACCACGAGTGGGAGATAGACGACAAAACCATTCACGAGGTATTCAGCATCTGGGGTTACCCAACAATAGACCTCTTTGCAACTGCAAAGAACAAGAAATGTCTCAATTTCTGCTCCAGAGCAGCACTGGGCAAACATTCCCTGGGGGACGCATTCATGATCTCATGGCACCGAAACCTATTCTATGCGTTTCCCCCGATACCAGTTCTCAACAGGGTTCTGATAAAAATACGAACGGATTGAGCCAAGGTGATCCTCATTGCCCCATCGTGGCCCAGACAACCATGGTTTCTTCCTCACCAGAATGTCAATCCAACCACCAATCTCCTTGCCGCTTATTCCGAACCTTCTATCTCAACAGCACGGTCGTTTTCTCCACCCCAACCTGTCCATGCTTCACCTCAAGGCCTGGTTCCTACGTGGTTCTCCCAACGCGAATTAGATTGCTCCGAACAAGTTCAGGAGGTGCTCCTACATAGCAGAACGCAATCTACTCGCAAGACCTATCTTCAAAAGTGGAAACGATTCACACATTGGTGTTCTGCCAAACATCTTTCTCCTACCTCGGTACCTCTTTCGTTTATATTGGACTATCTCTTGGGCCTTAAGCGATCCGGCCTTTCTTTCAGCTCCATCAGGGTCCATTTAGCTGCTATTACGACTTTCCACGACAGGATTGATGATACGTCTGTCTTTGCTCACGCTACTGCGAAGCGTTTCCTCAAGGGCCTACAAACCTTATATCCAGACATTAAACAACCGACCACCCCCTGGGACCTTCATCTGGTACTGTCTGCCCTAACTCAACAACCCTTCGAACCCCTAGCCACGTGCTCCCTTTTACACCTCTCCATGAAAACAGCGTTTCTAGTGGCAATTACTTCTGCCAGACGGGCAGGAGAAATAGCAGCTCTCATGGCTCATCCACCATATACGATATTTTTTAAAGACAAGGTTACCCTCAGATTGCACCCCAAATTTCTTCCAAAGGTACACTCATCATTCCATATTAATGAACCCATACACCTCCCGATTTTTTTTCCGAAACCACATGCAAACTCCTTTGAAGCCTCAATGCATACACTAGATGTTCGCAGAGCCTTGTCATTCTATTTGGATAGAACCAAACCCTTTAGAACCTCCTCGAGACTTTTTGTCTCTGTTGCAGAGCGCTCCAAGGGCATGCCTATTTCTACCCAGAGACTCTCGAACTGGATCTCCCAGTGTATCCGGCTGTGCTATCAGATGAAAGGGGTTGCACATCCAGATGGCATTAGAACACACTCCACTAGATCTCTGGCTGCCTCCATCGCGTTCTTACGCAAAGTTCCCTTGGCTGACATTTGTAAAGCAGCCATCTGGTCATCTGACCATACTTTTGTTAAACACTATGCCCTTATTCAAGGCCCTTTATCTGACATACGCTTGGGCAGGGCGGTACTCTCAACGGCCTTCCTACCAGATCCGAAGTCCCTACCTCCTTAAGATACACTGCTTTTAAGTCACCTGTAGTGGAGCACCCACAGGGACATCTCTCGAAGAAGAAGAGGAGGTTACTCACCCTGTGCAGTAACTGACGTTCTTCGAGATGAGTGTCCCTGTGGGTGCTCCACTACCCACCCTCCTCCCCTCTACTTCGGAGTTGGGGGGCCTCCGTGGTAGAGAAGGAACTGAGGAGACCGGCCACGCATGCGTTCTATTACCCTAGAGTCACAGCGGGGGGGGCAGATTCTGAGCATGCGTGGCCGCTATGAGTACTGCTGCAAAAATCTCCGGGCGAAGGCGCAGGGACGCACCAACACCTGTAGTGGAGCACCCACAGGGACACTCATCTCGAAGAACGTCAGTTACTGCACAGGGTGAGTAACCTCCTCTTAGTATGTGTCAGCAGGGTCCACATGGAGAGTTAGTGTGTGGAAGACTGGTGTGGGATACTTACCCTCCAGATTGCTCTGAACTAAATGTTCCTGTAGATCTCCCCTTAGTCACAAGTTCCTTCCCAGGCTTCATTATCCCTTGCTGAGGGTAGATTGTTAACTCATGATCTAGCCTTAAGCAATTATTGTAGCTGTTCATGAGTCCAAGGATGGGTTGGGAGGTCTCTTAACAAAGAGAGCATCTCATGATGACATTGTTTAAAAAGTTTGAGATCCCTTAATGGCGATGATTTGAATTCCACACTTGTTTAAACTTCTGCTCAATGTAAATAAATAGGTTAATGATATTTTTGTAAACATACTTCTTTGTGTTGCTAAGAACATCCTAAATTAATAAGCGAAAGAATTTTAAAAATAAGGTTTATTTTTCACTACTTGTGCCGTTAGTTTACTTTTGTGCATTTCTCTCACTTGGACTGTGGAAAATAGACTAGTCAATTTTAATATTGTTTCTTCAGTAGTTAACCTCCAGTCAGTTTTGCTTTTTATTCCTGATAGACTAGCATATAGTGCAGTCTTTTGGTTGCAAGCACTGCATGTGAATATTTGTTTAAAACTAACTTGTTTCGTTGAAAGGTTTTTACATTTAGGTAAATGGATTTGGTAAAAATGTAATTGTTATAAAATCTAGATTTTGAGCCAAATTTAACCCAACAATGTTTCTTTAAACATATATGTAAGTATGATTTGAATTAATATAGGGATACAAATAAGAAATGTAACTTGATTTCATGAAGTCATATGACTCATGCACTTTTATGGTGAGATTAAAATCTTTTTTATTCTACAGGAGTGGAATAGGTCTCAATGGTTTATGTTCTTTTTTTTTCTCTCTATACAGAGACTGCAGGATGAGTTGGAAAAGCAAGAGAACAGCTTACAGAAGTTTGGTTCAGTGACAAACCAGTTATTGAAAGAGTGTCACCCACCAGTCACTGAAACACTTTCTGACACTCTGAAAGAAGTCAATATGAGGTACAAAGCCTGCTTTTGTGTTGAACTTTGTTAAATTGAAAGTTATGGTTGAAAGCTACCAGCTCTCAAAACCTAATTTAAATATATTTGGATCATCTGATTTCCTCATTTTATTTTATTTTGTTCATTGATTTTGTATGAAATATTTTAGAACTTTAAATATACTTTAAAATGTTGTAAATTGTTCAAAAATATTTAGGTTACTCGAGTCCGGAGAGGACTGAAGAAACAGAAGGGCATAACCAAGTTATTTGCCTACATAATGTCAAATAAAATTAAATGTTGATAAATGCAAAGTAATGCAAAATGGAAGGAAAAACTTAAAGATTCATATATACATGCACCTTACAGTGTTTAGATGTATTCTAAATTAAATGTATCAACTCTGGATGGGGACCTGGGCTTCACATAAACAGCTCAATGAAAGCCTCTGTTCAAGGTATAGCTGCAGTCAAAAAAGCAAACAAGATGTTAGGATGCACAGGGAACAGGATGGAAAATAATACCAAAGACATCTTTATGCCATTATATAAATCAATGGCTTGCCCTCATCCTGAATACTGTTTGTAGTACTGATCATCCCATCTCAAAGAGGATACTGCAGAATTAGAAGGCTCCACAGATGAATGAGGAGAATGATTAAGGGTATGGAAAATTATCATAAGAGGAGAGATTGAAAAGTTTGGGATTTTTACTTTACAGAGGAATAAGACAGGACTTGACAAAAGTATTAAAAATAATATACAATATTGAGAAGGTAAACTGGGAATTTCTGTTTTCAGTGTTCAGAGTAGCAGCCGTGTTAGTCTGTATCCGCAAAAAGAACAGGAGTACTAATTTGTTAGTCTCTAAGGTGCCACAAGTACTCCTGTTCTGTTTTCAGTGTCTCAGTTCTGGAAAAGTGAGTGAACTGAAGGGCGGCAAATTTCAAAACTGATAAAGAAATGCTTTTTCACACAACACGTGATTAGACTGTAAAACTCTTTGCCACAAGATGTCATTGCAGCCAAGAATTTAGCAAGATTTAAAGAGGGATTGAATGTTTGTATGGATAACAAGAATATCCAAAGTTGTTATAGTTAATACTTTTTTTTAAAAGGGTTTTTTTTTAGAAGGGATGTAAACCCTCAGACTTCAGAACTTTAACCAATTTGTGACTATTAGTGGCTAGTAGGAAACTGTATCGCCCCTCTTCTGCCTGCTGTGGGGGTTTTCTTGCCCCTTTTTTGCAAGCATCTAATGCTGGCTATTATCAGAGACAAATATGATGCAGTATGGCAGTTCATGTGAACATACATTCCTGTGTTTAAGTGCTCAGAGAAAATATTGTACTACTGATTTTTTTTAAAGTATGATTTAAAACAGCATCAGTTTATATAATAACCATGATCTAATCTAATTTAAGAGTCATAAGAGTTACTCACTTGTTTTCTAAACCACTACTGGTTAAAGCAAACAGATGTGTAATTCTTTACATATCTATGAACAGTATATAATTGCTACTTTAGGCCTTCTTCTGTATAGCTCTGTTAACGCACATGCTTTGACATATCCATTTGATATATCTGCCAGGTGGAATAACCTTCTGGAAGAGATTGCAGAACAGCTACATTCCAGTAAGGCCCTGCTTCAGCTCTGGCAGAAGTACAAAGACTGTTACAGCCAGTGCTCCTCCTCAGTCCAGCAGCATGAGGACCAAACCAATGAGCTGTTGAAGACAGCCACTAACAAGGACCTAGCTGATGATGAAGTCACTGCTTGGATTCAGGATTGCAATGTACGTTCAGTAAGCTTACTGCTTTAGCACAATTGCATGGGCTAATATCACAGCAGGGTTTCCTATACTAAACTGTTTATCCGGGCTAATCAAAATAGTTTGAGATTTTTATATAGGGGAGATATTTTCTCTTCACTAAAGAATCCTTCAGGCATTAACCATGGGCTTTGCCTTTCCTACCCAGATCCTACCATGGGACAAGGCCAAAGGGGCCCTCACCTTCCTGAATCAGGAATTCAGGGTACTGAGTTCTCCTGGGTTCCTCGGATTTTCTCACACAAACTTCATTCCTCGTCCTAAATGTTAGTTCAGACACTTCTGTGTATTGGTCTAGGCCCATGCTAGAGGCAGATGAATTGAATTATTGTGTGCACCTATCTTTGGGCCCAATCCTTTGGTCTTTCCTTATCCAAGTCACAGTTACTTGGTCAAATATTCCATTGATTTCAGTGGGAGTGCTCACATGAGAGAGGATTGCAAGGTCTGCTGCTATGATTTAGCCTACATACTCTAGACTAGAAAATACATAAGGCAGAGCAGAAGAGATCAGTTTAAAATCTTTTCCCGCCTCTTTCATTGTGAAAGGACATGATGCACTCTGTTGAAATCTCAAGATTCTGCCCCTTCACCAGTTTACCCACATCTCATGTCAAAGGTACAATTTATCTCCTAAACTTGGACAAATTTCTTCATTTAGGAGTTACGATAGCCCATTATACCTCTGCCTTTGATAGGCAGATTGTCATAGAGGTTGCCTGGAGCACCCTCCAGCATCAGGCCACGGCACAACAGGCACGTCAGCCTCAGTTCACTCTTTCTGAGTCCTCAGTTACTCCACTCCGGCTCTCCTGCTTTAATAATATCCCTTCTTAGAGCTGGTTATTACCAAAATATAGCTCATTGCATCTGCAACAGAAGTCCCAAACATAGTCCATCTCCCACATCTGGTGGATATAGTCTTTAAAGCCCTGCTCCTCCCAGCAGGCACCCCTCTCCCGCCCTCTCTGTGAGTAGTCCTTCCTTACCACACTCTGGTGCCATCTGCCACATGTAGGCTCCAACGTCCCTCTGCTAGGACAGCCACCCCAGCCCTATCAGCTAGAGTACAACCCCGCTCTTCCCAGCAGGAAACCACACAGCTGCTCTTCTGGGAGATCATCCTCACCAGGGGAGTATCCTTCCCTAGACCCACGTGTTGAGTTGTCAGCAAGTAAGCCCCTCCACTGGTCTCCTGCCATCAGCTCTTTGGCTTGGGGATGCCATCCAGCAAACCCCTCTTCTGCTATCCTGCCTTCAGCTTTCCCCAGGAACCTTCCACAGCTTCCTTCTGGGACCTTCCACCATCCACCTGGTATCTGGCAGCTCTCACCTGCCCTTTTCCTGAATGACTCAGACTGTGCTCTAAGACAACCCTCACTCACTCACTGAGAGAACATCTCTGATTCTCCCCATTCTTTATAGCCCCAGGTGCTGACAGGCCCTCTTAATTGGCCAAACTGGTAGCTTTAGATTTTCAGAAAGCTTTTGACAAGGTCCCTCACCAAAGGCTATTAAGCAAAGTAAGCTGTCATGGGATAAGAGGGAAGGTTCTCTCATGGATTGGTAACTGGTTAAAAGATAGAAAACAAAGGGTAGGAATAAATGGTCAGTTTTCAGAATGGAAAGAGGTAAATAGTGGGGTCTGTATTGGGACCAGTCCTATTCAACATATTCATAAATAATCTGGAAAAAGGGGTAAACATTGAGGTGGCAAAATTTGCAGATGATACAAAACTACCCAAGATAGTTCAGTCCAGGGCCGGCTCCAGGTTTTGGCCACCCCAAGCAGCCAAAAAAAAAAAAAAGCCGCGATCAAGATCTGTGGCGGCAATTCGGCGGGAGGTCCTTCGCTCCAAGCGGGAGTGAGGGACCGTCCGCCGAATTGCCGCCAAATACCTGGACGTGCCGCCCGCTCCAGAGTGGCCGCCCCAAGCACCTGCTTGCCAGGCTGGTGCCTGGAGCCGGCCTTCCTTAAGTCCCAGGCAGAAGAGCTACAAAAGGATCTCTCAAAACTCGCTGACTAGGCAACAAAATGGAAGATGAAATTCAGTGTTGATAAATGCAAAGTAATGCACATTGGAAAACATAATCCCAACTCTACATATAAAATGATGGGGTCTATATAGCTGTTACCACTCAACAGCAGCAGTCAAAAAAGCAAACAGAATGTTGGGAATCATTAAAAAAGGGATAGAGAATAAGACCAATAATATCATATTGCCTCTATATAAATCCATGGTACGCCCACATTTGAATACTGCATGAAGATGTGGTCGCCCCATCTCAGAAAGGATATATTGGAAAAAGTTCAGAAAAGGGCAACAAAAATGATTAGGGATATGGAATGGCCTCCGTATGAGGAGAGATTAATAAGACTGGGACTTTTCAGCTTGAAAAGAGACTACTAAGGAGGGATATGATTGAGGTCTATAAAATCATGACTGGTGTGGAGAAAGTAAATAAGGAAGTGTTATTTACTCCCTCTCATAATACAAGAACTAGGGGTCACCAAATGAAATTAATAGGCAACAGGTTTAAAACAAACAAAAGGAAGTATTTCTTCACACAACACACAGTCAACCTGTGGAACTCTGCCAGAGGATGTGAAGGCCAAGACTATAACAGGATTCAAAAAAGAACTAGATAAATTCATGGAGGGATAGGTCCATCAATGGCTATTTGCTAGGATGGGCAGGGATGGTGTCCCTAGCCTCTGTTTGCTAGGAGCTGAGAATGAGCGATGGGGAATGGATCACTTGATGATTACCTGTTCTGTTCATTCCTTCTGGGGCACCTGGCATTGGCTACTGTCAGAAGACAGGATACTGGGCTTGATGGACCTTTGATCTGAACTACTATGGCCGTTCTTATGTTCACCTATTCTGGCACAGAGAGCTGGACCTGTTTCATTTACCGGGGCCAGCCACCCTGTGACACAGGTCCTCGCCATTTTCATTCAATTTAGTGTAAGCTATCAAAATATACAGATAAAAAATTGCTACCTAAAATTGCATTCATGGGTTTTGCAGGCACTTGGGTTCACAACCAGAAATGCCAAAGTAGGATTATTTCCTCCTGTGCTCATTTGGCATGCTTTTGCCATGAAGACTAAGCAAAAAAAAATATATATATATATGGATTTAAAAAATCTTCCAACTAGATTAGTTAAGTTAAAGAGAGGGTGTTTCCAGTCAAAGTTGAACTTACTGATCCAAAGTGAGGTATTTTCGCTTCTAGAAATGACGACATATCATGCTTTCCACATGTGTTTCTGATCAGTGCTCAAAATTTGCATGTAAATAGCTGATCAGTCACTCCTTTTCCAATCCTTTGAACATATGTATTAAAACATGTTCTTTTTCATACTACAGAGGTCAATCAAGAGTTACTAAAGGCTTTTCCAGTGGAATGTAGTAGTATATATGTTTAAATGTAATCAGTTTTTTTTCATGAGTTACATGACAAATTTGGAGAACCCCAAGAGCTCAGCTGAGATTGTTTTGAAGCAGAGTGATTTTTAAGCTTTTGTTCACTACAGGATCTATTGAAATGCCTGGGGACAGTGCAGGATTCCCTGTTTGTTCTCCATGAACTTGGAGAGCAGCTTAAGCAACAAGTGGAGACTTCTGCAGCAGCAGCTATTCAGTCTGATCAACTCTCCCTGAGCCAAAACTTGTCAGCCTTAGAGCAGGCTCTCATCAGGCAAAAGGCTATACTTCAGGTATGAAAAGTTTGCTTATATTCATTGCTCCTAATCATTCCATTCTGCCTGAAAAAGTGTGCACTAATCTAGCCAAAGTTGCACAGAAAATTACACCCAAAGAAAGGTGCATTATCTGCACAGGTGTATTCGCTAGAGATCCATGTAGTGTGTGTAGTACAGCTAAAGGTGGAAGAATCCAACTAGCATGCCCAAACCTATAGTAGGAAATTAGGAAGATGAATCCCAGTGCTGAAAAAAGGACAACAAACCTTGCAAGAGGGGCAGAAATTTACCATAGGAAGCTAGAAACCCCGTAGTAATTGTGGACATGAAGGTCAGTCAGACAGTGTATAGAGCTAATCTCCAGATCCACAGGAGCTACTTAGCTATAAGGGGCTAGGAAATATCAAGGAGTCCCTCACAGTCAATAAACATGTAGAGAAACCAGGGCTGGATTTTTAAAAGCATTCATCATTAATCTAGCTCTTCGCCTATTGAAGTCAGTGAGAGTGCTACCATTTACTTTAATGGGAAAAGGCCACTGCTTTTGAAAATTCCACGTTAAATATGTACAGGAGTCAGTAAAGAAACTGGTTTCAGAGTAGCAGCCGTGTTAGTCTGTATCCGCAAAAAGAACAGGAGTACTTGTGGCACCTTAGAGACTAACAAATAGTTAAGGTGTTTGTAGCCCATGAAAGCTTATGCGCAAATAAATTTGTTAGTCTCTAAGGTGCCACAAGTACCCCTGTTCTTTTTGAGTAAAGAAACTGTGCTCATAGATCAGTTACCAATGGCATGGGAAATGTCCAGTTCTGCTGATTAAAGCACAACAATGGAGGCACAGCACAAGTCCTTCAGCAAAAGTACACATGCATGAAAAAAGTACAGGAAAGTAACTTATATCCAGATGGCTGTGTGCTGTAGAAAGTGCTCATAAGACTGCCGGTTCGGTTTGTTAAACCTATAAAATAACAAACATGCATGCCATTTTATAAAGAGTGTAAAAGAAGGGGGCTTTTATAGCAATCTAGAATTTAACTGTGACTACTATTTATTTTTATTAACAGTATTAAGCCGACAATTTGGTTTTATAAAGGGAAAAGTTTAATTATCTCAAGACACCTTAACTATTTTTAAAATAACATTACAGTTTTAGCATTCAGTCCTGAAACCTTAAAATTAAGATCAAGCTAAGAATTTTGGGGGTTAAATTTTCTTTTTAAATTAATTTGTGTGTGTGATTTTATTTGGAATTACATTTATGCAGAGTTTCAAGTGTTACAACAAAGCTATTTTTATGGTAAAGGATCTCCAAATTAGCCCTAATTTTTTTGAAAAGTGCCATTGTTAATTCCTTTGAACTCCTAACAGAACTGATTTACTCGCAACTTTCTTGAAAAGTAAAGGTTTACTGTTGCCCTCTATTCATCAAAGCACTTAAGCTGTATATTCAGATCAGGCCACCCCCCACAAAAAAGAGGCTCCACTGACCTAGCAAGAGATTGCCAGTTACAATCAGTAGGAGCAGATCGATGAAGTACTACACCCAAGCAGACCTAAGAGGCAGGGGCAGAGCACACACCTGACTGACAACAGGTTCATACCACCTCAAAATATGTGCTTAAGTCCCATTGACTTCAGTGTGCATGTGCTTAAAGTTAAGCATGTGCTAAGTACTTTGCTGAATTGGTGCTTTAAAGACTAAATGGTGTACGTTTTGTTACAATCAACTCTTGTTTTCATGCCTAGCAAAAGGATTATAACCTCACTTTCAAAACAAATACAGCCTTTACTATGAAGGCAGTATCACTGCCTTTGTAATCAAAAAATATTGGTTCTACTGTGGAGAAGCAATCAGCAGTCACATTGATACCAGTGAGAATTGCTATTATAGGAGTTGGAGTATCAGAATGACTGAAAGGGCAGTGAGGAGCATAGCAAGAACATGAATATTATGTGACCTCATGTTAAGCTTTTAAATTGTGGACTTTCTTTTGTGCCTAAGGCTGGAGTTCTAGACTATGAGACATTTGCTAAGAGCCTAGGAGGCCTGGAGGCCTGGATAACAGAAGCTGAAGAAATGTTGAAAGGACAAGATCCCAGTCATTCATCTGACCTCTCTACAATCCAGAATAGGATGGAAGAACTCAAAGTGAGTGGCAAATATAGACAGTGTGACATTAAATTAAGGTCAGCACGATCCATGTAAAGATGCTCACCGACTTACGCATGCATTCCATTCCGGAACGCCTTGCGTAAGTTGAATTTTGCGTAAGTCGGGAACGTATCTCCAACAATTACGCACAAAAAAAAAAAAAGAAAGCTTACAGAACTTATGGAAGTTTGTCAGTAAGTGTGGATTTCCGTAAATCGGGGTTGTGTAACCCGGAGAGAGTCTGTATAGTATAGCATATGCACAAAATCACCATATGCATTCACTTATCATCAAAGGCCTCACATACAGACACTAAAGATAGAAAACCAAAAGTTAATTCTGGCAGTCTATCCTTAACTGCCTTCCTTGTGCCTCAGTGTAAGAAGGATCTGGATGGGCAAACTAGTTGGAATAAAATAAGTACCAAAACATCCAAACTTGAATTGAACAGTTTTAGAAGTTTAGAAAAGTTTGTGTGTTTTCTTTTATCTCTGTTCTCTTCATATTCCTGAATCTCTGCAATTCATGAGCCTGGCACAGAAAGTAGAAAAGGTAAAGTACCACAAAAGAAGCTCTTTTATTTCTGCCGATATGGAAGCAGGAAGACTGTTCACATAAACTTTGCAGATACAAGAGGTTCACATAAGAATGATTTGGACATCCAGACCTTTGGGTGCTTACCTAAACTGAACCTTCAAACATTTGGACAGCTAACTGGATATTATGTGCTGTATCTCATTTCCTCTCATATCTGGATACTGTCAGGAAAGAAAATAAATACCCCAATGTTACATTTCAACAGAGATGCAAGATGCATCAGTGAATGAATATGATGCAGAGTTTAATAGTCTGATCCCATGAGTATGACCACACTTTGAAATTTAATATATAATCTGCTTACTATACCGGGGATTCCCAGAATACTATATTGGAAATTCAGGACCAGACCCAAACTTCCCCGAGTTTGAGAGTGTGCACATCCACATTTTTGGTCTGTTACCAACTCTAGAAAGTATTACACATTTTAAAATGTGTATCTTAACATCTGCACAAGTGGCAAGTTAAGTCAAATGAACTCTATGGAGTGATATTTTCTACACCCTAAATTAAGTAATTTCTCTCATATACTCATTTTTAATTTCTTAATAATTAAAGTGAATGTGTATGTGTATCATACTATATATGACATGCGTCTGATGAAGTAGGTATTCACCCACAAAAGCTTATGCTCCAATACATCTGTTAGTCTATAAGGTGCCACAAGACTCTTTGTTGCTTTTTCCATATATATAATATGGTCACTTGTTCATGTCTTTTTACTTCTGTCAGGGACAAATCCCTGACAGAAAGTTGATGACACTCCTCCTCCCCCGAAAACCCAGTATTTCCTCAATTTTAGCCCTGCTGATATCCTTCCACCAGAAATAGCTGCAGAACTTCTCTCCACTATGTCTTAATTGATGAGTGTACTGATTAGCACAAGACATTTCTTCTCACAGGCTAAGTGCACTATCTTTGAAGAGATGCCTCCTTTTGCAAGGATCTAGGATCATGAAAAAGTCTCTTGCCTGGCAATGGAGAGCACTTACCACAAGGTGGCAATCCAAGCCATCACAAATTTGTCAACTGGGAGCTTTCCCATAATTTTCAGATTTCAATAAGATAATTACTGAATTTTTCTGACTATAGCTACATACGTTCTTTGTCACTTGTTCCAGAGCCAGATGTTAAAGTTCAGTAGCATGGCGCCGGACTTGGACCGTCTGAACGAGCTGGGTTACAGGCTACCCCTGAATGATAAAGAAATCAAAAGGATGCAGAATCTGAACAGGCGGTGGTCCATGATCTCATCTCAGACGACCGAAAGATTCAGGTTGGGTCAGCTAAAAGGACATGTATTACTCTCTGTTAGTCATTCTGAGCTGGAAAAGGCAGTTTAATGCATGGCATGTGAAACTTTTGCTTTCACTGCACTATGTGAATTTTGCTGGTATAGCAAAACCAGTAAGAACAGAAGAATGGCCATACTGGGTCAGACCAAAGGCCCATCTAGCCCAGTATCCTCTCTTCAAACAGTGGCCAGTGCCAGGTGCCCAAGAGGGAATGAACAGATGATCACCAAGTGATCCATCCCCTGTCACCCATTCCCAGCTTCTGGCAAACAGAGTCTAGGGACACCATCCCTGCCCATCCTGGCTAATAGCCATTGATGGATCTATCCTCCATGAATTTATCTAGTTCTTTTTTGAATCCTGTTATAGTCTTGGCCTTCACAACATCCTTCGGCAAGGAATTCCACAGATTCTGTGTGTTGGGTAAAAAAATACTTCCTTTTGTTTGTTTTTAAACCTGCTGCCTATTAGTTTCATTTGGTGACCCTAGTTCTTGTGTTATGAGAAGGAATAAATAACACTTCCCTATTTACTTTCTCCACACCAATCATGATTTTATAGACCTGTATCATATCCCCCTTTTTTCCCCAAGCTGAAAAGTCCCAGTCTTATTAATCTCTCCTCATATGGCAGATGCTCAATACCCCTAATAATTTTTGTTGCTCTTTTTTGAGATGGGGTGACCATGTCTGTACGCAGTATTCAAGATGTGGGCATACCATCCATTTATATAGAGGCAATATGATATTTTTGGTCTTATTATCTAACCCTTTCTTAATGATTCCCAACGTTCTGTTTGCTTTGACTGCTGCTGCATATTGACTAGATGTTTTCAGAGAACTATCCACAGTGACTCCAAAATCTTTTTTGAGTGGTAACAGCTAATTTAGACACCATCGTTTTATATGTATAGTTGGGATTATGTTTTCCAGTGTGCATTACTTTGCATTTATCAACATTGAATTTCTGCCATTTTGTTGCCTAGTCACCCAGTTTTGAGAGATCCTTTTGTAGCTCTTTGCAGGCTGCTTGGGACTTAACTATTTTGAGTAGTTTTGTAGTCATTTAAGGTGTCAAGAAACTTCATCTCTGCATCCCATCCTGAGGTGACATGTACCCAGTCAATATGGGGATAGTTGAAATCCCCCATTATTGTTGATTTTTTTTTTTTTTAATTTTAATAGCTTCTCTAATCTCCTTGAGCATTTCACAGTCACTATCACCATCCTGGTCAGGTGGTCGGTAGTATATCCCTACTGCTATATTATTATTTGAGCATGAAATTACTATACATAGAGATTCTATAGTACAGTTTGGTTCATTTAAGATTTTTACTTCATTTGATTCTACAATTTCTTTCACATGTAGTGCCACTTCCCCACCAGCTCAACCTGTTCTGTCTTTCCGATATACTTTGTATCCTGGTATTAATATGTCCCATTGGTTATCCTCATTCCACCAAGTTTCTGTGATGCCTATTATATCAATATCCTCATTTAATACAAGGCACTGTATTTCACCCATCTTATTATTTAGACTTATAGAATTTATATATAAGCACTTTAAAAACTTGTCAATTTTTAGCTATCTGCCATTACATGATGTAATTGAATGGGACTTTTTTTCATCCTTCCTGTATAGGCTCCCCCTTTCCCAAAAGTTTCTCCAGTTCCTAATAAATCTAAACCCCTCCTCCCTACACCATCTTCTCATCCACGCTTTGAAACCCTGCAGTTCTGCCTGTGTAACTGGCCCTGCACATAGAACTGGAAGCATTTCAGAGAATGCTACAGTGGAGGTCCTGGACTTCAATCTCTTACCTAGCAGCCTAAATTTGGCCACTCTCCTATCCCTCCCTATGTCATTCGTACCTACATGTATCACGACCACTGGCTCCTTCCCAGCACTACACATAAGTCTATCTAGATGTCTCAAGTCATCGCAAACCCAGCTATCTGTGTTTCTAATGATCGAATCACCCATTACTAATACCTGTTTCTTCCTAATAACTGGAGTTCCCCCTGGAGAGGTATCCTCGGTGTGAGAGGATACCACAACATCATCTGGAAGGAGGGTTCCAACTATGGGATCATTTCCCTCTGCTCCAATTGGATGTTCTCCTTCCCTGAGACTTTCATCCTCCTCAGCAGCACAGAGGCTGTTAGACAGGGGTGGGACCATTCTACTGTGTCCCAGAAAGTCTGATCTATGTATCTGTCTCCCTTAGCTCCTCCAGCTGAGCCACCCTAGTCTCCAAAGCCCAGACATGGTCTGAGGACCAGGAGCTCCTTGCACCAAATGCACACATATGCCACCTGCCCATAGGGCAGGTAATCAGACGTGCTGCATCGGGTGCAATAAACTGGATAGCCTGCACTCTGTTGCTGGACTTCTGCCTGCCTATCTTTTTACTCCTGAAGTTAGTTCCTTTGTTAAGGTTTTGTTTTTTTCAGGGGGGTTTTTGTGGCTTAAGTTTAAAGAATGTTGCATGTATCTTAAACTCCCTCGCAAAACTCCCCTGTTAGCTAGCTTCACTGGTCATTTAGGAGCGGGCTTTTTAAAGCCCATGTCTTCCTGAGTATAGCTACATTGGCAAAAGCCTCTTGTGTGGATGTAGTTATATCAGTATAAAAGTTCTTATACTTTTCTCTGAAACCAGCATAAACTATGCTGATATAGTTGTTCCAGCATCACTGCATGTACACCAGGGCTTTTGCCCAGTATATTTATGTTGGTAAAAAAAAAAAAAAAAAATCACATCCCCAACCAATGTGGCTGTGCCAGTAAAACTTAAATGTGGATCAGGCCTTTTTATGTTACCAATATTGCATTAACTGATGCTACTTTCCTTTGGGATCACAACTAGGGTTTCCGTCTACACTCAAAAGTTTTGTCAGCACAATTATGTAGATAAGGAGTGTGAAAAATCACCCCCCTAAACAACATAGGTTGTAGGGCATAAAAAGCCCTAGTGTAAACCCAATTCTCCTGGCAAAAAACCCAGTTAGTATAGATGCAGTTATCCTATTTTGGTATTGCATTCAGGGTCTTGGTTTAAGTTATATCATCAGAAGAACTTTTTTTTACCAGTGTGAGCTACGTCTCCACTAGGGAGGTATAGCTCTGCTGGTAGATCTCTACTGGCAAACCGTTTTAAGTGTAGACATGACCTCAGGCATTGTTATAAAGTAATAATGAGCTTGTTCCTCTATATATTGAGCTAAGAGGCAAAGGGAATTCTACCAAAAGAAAAGTTATGGTGATTGTCTGTTTATGAACACAAGTTAACATTTTAAATGATACTGTTTTTGTTTACATGTAGACTAAACAAATGGGGAAAAGGGTGAGAGAACAAGGGGGTTCCACATCAAACAGTTTCCTAGGATAAGGCAGCATGTGGGTTTGTGATGGAAAAGCTGCATCAGCCAGAATTGTAATGGCTCCATGGAAAACCACTGTCATTTTATTTTGTGTGAGCTGGAGGCATTAATTAATCGACCTTTCATCATTTTAGTAAGCTGCAGTCTTTCTTGCTGCAACACCAGACCTTTTTGGAGAAATGTGAGAGTTGGATGGAATTTCTGGTTCAGACTGAGCAGAAACTGGCTGCAGAGATTTCAGGAAACTACCAGAGTTTGTTGGAGCAACAGAGGGCACACGAGGCAAGTTAAAACAAATGGACTTTATGGAGAGACATTTTACTGTACCCTGAAATAAGCTACCTCTGTTATATCCTCACTGAGAATATTGTATCTTAATTATTTAAGCATGTGGATATATAAAAATATAGACCATTAGTGTGCAATCTGTGGCTCATATACCTATATTCTTTATATAAAAATCATCAAGTTTTCAAGCATCTTGTAATTTCACAGGGTTGTTTCTTCCATTTGACATCCCATTATCCTCATCTGCAGTGTTTGCTGCATCAATTCCCAGTCTTTTAATCTCCCAACATGCTCTTAGCTCCCATTGCTTCCCTGCTCCATCCTCCTCTCCCTGTTCTGCCCAATTAGCTTCCTGGACTGAGACTGAGATGATGGGAACTTCTGTAAATGTATTAACTACTAGCTTCCTAGCTGCCTTTCTGAAATTCTCAGGCCCACAATCCTGTTTTGGCAATAGCGAGATGATTAGGTGATAAACTCCCTTCTGTCCCACATACCTACCTGTAACAAAATTGATACTAGTTTTTTACATGGATTAAACATACAAATGGGGTGTGTGTGTTTGTGTGTGTGTGTGTGTGTTTAGATTCCTACATATCCCAAAAAATACTGTCAGAAAAATTCTGCAAGGATATCAGAAAGCACCATTCTTCTGTACTGAAAAGTTATGAGATATATTGGATAAAAAAATTCAGAGGGATCTAAGGTCCAGATTTTTGAAGATATTTAGGCACCTAACTCCCATGAGAAGTAGGCACTGAAATACATTTTAAAATCTGGAAGTAAGTAACTTAGGAGCCTAAACAAAATTTCAATAGTAATTTAGGTATTTAGGGGCCCAAATCCTATTGACTTTGATTAAGACTCAGGGCTTGTAAGTGCCTAAGTCACTTTTGAAAATGGGATTTTGGCTCCCAAGTCACTTGGGCACTTCTGAAAATATTACCTTGTCTTTTTTTCTCCTTGAGTCCTTCTGAAAAATATATTTTTAAATAATCACACAATGGACCATATGTTCAGCTGATGTAAATCAGCACAACTCCATTGACTTAAGCAGAGTTATAGTGATTCACTCCAGCTGAAGATCTGGCCCAGTATTTCTACTAAAAAAATTTTAAAAATCCAAAATTTTGATTTGATTAGTGTAAAAATAAAAAAGTAGCGAATACATTTTCAGTGTTACCGTGCAACTATGCACCTCTGTCAAAAAGGGTTTATCAGCAATGTAAAATGGTCTTACAACGTTGTTAAGTTTGTACCAGGTTTTGGTTCAAAAATTCTGCATGCAGATATCTGACTTCAAAAAGCAAAGAACTATAACATATTTATATTTAAAAACATTTCAGAAAATGAGAAGTGCACAAATATTCCTGAACCACAAGATTCTAAATTCCTCATACAGCTTGTGTTTAAACATGCGGTCAATCGCAGTATTATCGCCAAAGGATGCCTAGAGCCCAGGTTCTGTTGAACTTGTTTAGCTTTTATGTACAGTAAAAAATATTCCATTCCTGGGAAGAATAATAACTCCTCCCTCCTCTTCCCCAAGACTGAGGGTTTAATCCCATTCTCACTGAAGTTGATACCAAAACTCCCATTGAGCTCACCTGGAACAGGATTAAGCCTTGAGTGAATTAAATGAGAAGTGAAATTTTTGCCAGTGATAGCAAAAACCTTTCAGGTGAAAACCTTTGAGACCTTTGCTTTGAAACCACTTCTGTCTCTTTTTTAATAGCTGTTCCAGGCAGAGATGTTCAGTCGCCAGCAGATTTTACATTCAATCATCATTGATGGGCAGCACCTACTAGAGCAAGGACAGGTGGATGACAGGTAGACACTCGTGTGTGTGTGTTAGTTATTTATTTGTGTGTGGTAACACATGCTGTGTACTAGATAATTTCCAAACCGAAAAGAAGGAATATGGTGCTGACATTGAGGAGAACACCATATAAAGCCAAACAGGCAGAGGGTAGGTGAAAGTCGCAGAAGATGTAAGTAAAGCAGCTAAGGTACTGATTGGCCATGTCTTGGTAATACAATGCTGTGTCAGCACAATACTGGGTTTTTTAATGTAAATTATTCTCACTTACTCCTCCAACTTGTCATTTTTGGGAACAGAGCAGCTCCCAGGCTGTTTCTGCAGGCTAGAATGCACATAGTCCCTGTCACCTTCCACAATGACGTGCCTCCAAAACGCCCCCTATGCCAAGGGGGCGAGCAATGGGTGGTGTACAGCCAGCTACACCTGCTTTATGTCATTTGGGAATTACACTATCCCAGGAGAACCGCCACTGACTCTTCATATCAGTTTTCTACCCACTTTGCACCACAAATGGGATGGTCTGAGAACCAGCATGTGGCTAGAATTAAATATTAATGATGAAACAAGTAAAAATCAACACACACCACTAATGTATATGGAATGCTTTTGCTGTAGAGATGCCAACCTTATCCAAACTGTACTATATATCAGGACTTGCAATAAATCCCTCCCCCAGTACAAATGTTAATGTTTGTTTCCTACTTTGAGATCAGTGATAGGTGTCTTTCATGCCTAGATTTGTCTGAGAGAGGGTTGTGAACTTTCATTGGGTTTGCCAATAATTTTTACAAAGATTTCAGTTTGGATTAAGATGTTTTCCTTGAGAAGAGAATTACAGCCTTTTGTTTCTGGCTATTGTCCTGAAATGTGTTAGTTTTAGATCCTAGTTGAACGTTAGCTGCCATGTGAAAGAGTAGTGCATCCCTTTCTACTAGGATTTTATAGATAGCTGTCAGAAAACATACATTTTTCAGCTTTTCATTTATTAAAGAAATGGATCAAAGATACAGTTCTTACCCCAGGTTTGTATTGTTTGTTTGTTCTCTAATAGGGATGAGTTTAATCTGAAACTGACGCTGCTCAGTAATCAATGGCAAGGAGTGATTCGCAGGGCACAACAGAGGAGGGGAATCATTGACAGCCAGATCCGCCAATGGCAACGTTACAGAGAGATGGCAGAGAAACTACGCAAATGGCTGGTGGAAGTGTCCTATCAGCCAGTGAGTGGACTGGGTGGTGTTCCTATTCCACTGCAGCAAGCCAGAGCCCTGTTGGATGAAGCGCAAGTATGTCCAAGACGTTAAAATACTTGTATAGTCCTTTTCCCGTATGCTTTAATGTTTAGTTGAAAGAGGTTTTGTTTATCTTAAAAGTGTGCTAGAATCGAATTAACTACAATAGTCATGGATCAGTGGAGTCCAGCCACAGAAATATTGGACATAGTTGTTTTTCACAGTAGAGAATAGACTTAGTAGCATACCTCAGAAAGAATGAAAGCTCGATTTATAGATCTAAAGAAATCCCAGTGACATAGTGTTTAACAAAGACTATGCAAGCAACAGCTGAGGATTTCCTTTCACCAGTTACCTATTTCCTTGATTCACAACTGACCTCCCAGTGAAGTCTGTATGTGCTCCTATATGGTTCTTTTAATTAGTCTTTGGTCTTAAAGACATACCAGAGCTAAGATAATGTTTAGAAGGCCTTGATCTCTCATGCTGTCCATCTTTGTGCAAAGTCAGACAAATCCACTTATTAGCTTGGAATTGGCAGAGCTGAAAATAGCAGTGCTGATGCACATACATGTCTGCTGTGCTCTTCACAGCAGAAGTCAGAAGAGAGGAGCTTCTCCCTTGCAGAGTTTCTGAACTACTCAAGTGGAGGAGGAGGGGGGAAAAAGTCAGTTTTCTCATCCCCACCACCCTCAAAATCTCTGTGTGCATTGGGGATGAAGAGAGGAAACCTTCTGTCTAGTGACCTACTGGTTGAACTGTAAAACAATGCATTTGGGTAGCAGCCCACTGTATCTAAGCTAAGATCTCTCATGTAGCAATGAAAAATGTATTTTACCAATCCTGGCTTTAGGGTCACTTACACGTAATAACTCACTGGAATTAAAAACAAGATGCTAACAAATCATTGGCTCTTTGCAGCTTAGAGAGAAAGTTCTCCTACGGCAACAAGGGAGTTACATTTTAACTGTGGAAGCTGGGAAGCAGCTGCTGCTCTCTGCTGATAGTGGAGCTGAAGCAGCCCTGCAGACAGAACTCACGGAAATTCAGGAGCACTGGAAATTAGCCACCGTTCGTCTTGAGGAACAGAAGAAACAGCTCACCTTCCTACTGAAAGTAAGTGCACGTGCTGAATGAGTAGGCACAAAACCACACACAATAACTGTTATGGCATAGTGAAGAAGTGTAATCAAGAGGAATGATCACAGGCCTTGGCATCAGGAATTCCTGTGTATTAAATCTTGCTTTGCCAGTCGCTCACTGTATAAACATGGGCAAGTCATTTAACTACACTGCCTCATTTTCCCCATCTATAAAATAGGAGTAATAATACTTCCCTCTCTTATGTGACTATTGTGAATATTTACTAGTTAGTGTTTGCACAGCACTGATGTGTAAAGGTCTATATATGTATTAAGTATTATACTGATATTTTAGTGAACATTGCAGAAAGCATGTGCATTTTATTTGGCAACATTATGATTAGTCATTCCACGTATACATTGTATTACAAATATTGCAAATCTCCCCCTTCAACTCAAATGCCAGTATATGGACTTACCTAGCCACCAAGTAATCTAGTTTTCTCTCCAGCGTCTTGACTACTCATTGTTTAAGACAAATTTCTTAGATCTTGGAGGAGAGACCGTTAAAACATGTTTTAATTTAAGCAGTCTCGAAAATGCATGCTAAGCACTCAACATGCTAGACTGGAATTTAGCCACATCTTTCATCTATTTCATGAATGGAAATGGGGCATGTCATTAAATTCCCATGATGAAATATTTTTGCACCTGCAGCGCATTGTTGACTCTCATTCAGTTTGTGATCCACTATAACCCCCAGATCTTTTTTCAGCAGTACTACCACCTACTCAGTTATTCCCCGTTTTGTAGTTGTGCATGTGATTTTTTCCTTCCTAAGTGAAATACTTTGCGCTTGTCTTTCTTGAAATTAATTTTGTTGCATTCAGACCAGTTCTCTAGTTTGTCATGGTCATTTTGAAATCTGAATCTGTCCTCCAAAGTGTTTGCATCCCCTCCCAGCTTGGTGTCATCCCCAAATTTTATAAGCATACTCTCCACTCCATTAAAGAAAATACTGAGTAGTGCTAGACCCAAGATTGACCCCTGTGGGACCCCACTACACCCTCCCAGTTTGATAGTGAACCATTGATAACTACTCTTTGAGTATGGTCTTTCAACCAGTTGTGCATCCACCTTATAGTAAATTAATCTAGACTGCATTTTCTTAGTTTGTTTATGAGAATGTGATGTGGGACTGTCAAAAGTCTTACTAAAATCAAAATGTATCCCTTCTAATGCTTCCCCCATGGATTTAAGCCAGTATCCCTGTCATCTTCTAGCATCCCCCCACCTGACAATACAATAATTTCAGATGCCTTCCTATTTGGCTGGGGAGCTCACGTGGATGATCAGACAGTAGAGGGCATTTGGACACCTCAGGAGACCAGAACATACACACATCTTCTGGAACACAGGGCAGTCCGAGAATCTTACAAATCATTTCTACCACTCATCCATGTTCTCAGATCCTCATAATGTTGGACAGTTTAACAACTGTATTCTCCATCAACAAGCAGGGAAGAGTGAGATCAATCCCCCTGTGTATAGAAGCGGTCACCTTATAGAACTGGTGTATCAAGGACCATATCACCCTATTGGCTACATACCTTCCAAGAGCCCAGAATTTGTTGGCAGACAGCCTAAGCAGGCATTTTGCCATTGATCACGAGTGGGAATTATGTGATTCAGTGGTGAACAGCATTTTGGGCAAACAGGAAGTACAACAAATACTGCTGCATGGGAGCTCAAGGTCAGTACTCCAGAGGTGATGCTATACTACTGCCTTGGATAGATCACTTCAGCTGTTCCGTCCTTCTCATCCCACTACTACCTCAGGTTCTATGGAAGATTCGACTGGATAGGGCACTCTCATCGTCCTCAAATGGCCCAGGCAATTCTAGTTTTCAAGTCTTCCAAAAATGTCATCCCATCCACTTAAAAGCATTTGGCCTTTCTTGGATCTCTGAACTTAAGGAGAATAGCAGACTCAGACATCCCAACCCATTTCATCTCATGCATCAAGCTTAGTATGTTCCTGCTCTGAAGCTATGCAACTCATTCTTAATAGCAGAAAGGCTTCCACCAGAAAATGTTACCTGCCAAGTGGAAACATTTCTCTCTCTGGGCCAAACAAAACCAAATATCCCCAGAGACCATGATATTCCCTCTTTTTTAGACTATCTTACTCTTGTGACAGCAGGCCTTCCTCTTAACTCACTACAGGTTTACCCGGTGGTAGTCAGTGTATGTCATCCAACATCGGCTGTTGTTTGATTTTTTTCCCTCACTTTTGAAAGGTCTGTCAGAACCTTTCCTCCAGTAAAGAAACCAGCCTCTCACTGGAATCTTAACTTAGTGCTTTTAGCACTCATTAAGCTACCCTTTGAACCCCTAGCTAAGTGTTCCATGTCTCAACTGTCGATAAAGGTTGCCTTCCTCATTGCCAACACTTTGGCCAGAAGGGTAAGTGAACTTGGGGCCCTGATGGCCAATCCATCATACACAATATTCCATAAAGACAAAAGTTTTTCTCTCTGACCACAACAAAATTCACTCCTAAAATAGTTTCAGAATTTCACATAAACCAGTTGTTTCACTTACCCATATTTTTTCTGAAGCCCCGTGCCTCTAACCAGGAAAGGAGACTTCATCCCATTGACATGTGACAAACACTGGCATTTTACCTGAAGAGAACAAAATCATTCAGAAGGTCACCTGGTCTGTTCATTGCCATAGCAGAATGAGTACAAGGACAAGAATCTCCAAGTGGATCTCTGGCTATATCATATTCTGTTACCAGTTGGCGCAGTCTCCTCCCTCACCCAGGGCAAGGGCTCTCTACAAGGGCAGAAGCAGCCTCAGTAGCATCACTTCACATAGTTGCCCTCCAAATATTAAGCAGGAGCACCTCTTGGAGTTCCATCTTCATGTTACACCTCGGCTGAGGCATTCTTTGGGACAGTGATTTTGGAAGCAGTAATCCGCCTGCATCGTTGCTCCCTCCTTCTCTTTGAGTACTGTTCGTCAGTCACCCACAGTGGAATCTCTTCAAAGAAGAGAAAGTGACACTTTATTGTGTAACTGGAGTTCTTCAAGATGTGTGGTCCGGGTCTGTATTCCACTTCCCACTCTCCTTCCCCTCTGCCTTGGTTTTTGGCAAGATTCATGGAAGGAAAGAAACTGGAGAAATGGTCAGTCTGCCCCACCCCTGACATCCTCAGTGAGGAGCATGAGGAGAGGGCACAGGCACAGGCCAACGGACACTGCTAGCAAGAATTCCCCCATCTCATGTTCATGGAGCACAAATGAACCCAGAATGGTATACAGATAGAGACCACGCATCTTGAACTCCAGTTACAGAAAGGTGAGTAAGTTCTCTATCCACTGGGCCCTGGCTTCAGTCTCCTTTCTCAGCTACGCTGGAGTTTTCTCCACCAGCTCCCATACTGAGCCCTGGCCCCTCGACTGAGCCTTCCTGAGGTGTCTGTTCTCCTACAGACTCTGGCTTAGGACCCTTCTCCGGATTCCCAGTGGTTCCTCCCCTAAGACGGAATTCTCTCTTTTATGAGGCCCTGGTTCCATAAAGTCATCACCTGATGCCTCTTAGTCCCACCCATCTCGCTGAGAAGCAACTAATTGATTACGACTTGGGTTCAATAGATGTAACTAGTTGGCTCTTAACCATTTTTCATAATCTCTCTAGTTTTGTTATAAGTAGGAGGAAGCAAAATAGTTCAAGAGAGCCAAACCATGTATGTTTTGTAAAAGCTCAAATAAATAATTCTCTCTTTCCAGTCTCCTTCCTCCATACCCAACTTCCACAAACTTTGTCGCTATGTCATCAAATCTCTTACCAGGTCTGGCAGTGTCATGCACTTGAAGTCTTCCTGGTAGTTAGGGAAGTCTAATGGATTCTGAAATCCCTGTGATCAAGCAAAAATATGTAACATGACATTCACACATGGAGAAGGGGAAGAAACTTAGAATGAGAGTTGTACGAACAGCCTAGTGCCAGCTCGCATTAATTTCAGGTACCTGTGTCCCTTGTTGCACCCCAGGGGAAAAGACAGTACCACAAATTGGAAGGTCTGCTATAACTATATACATTTATTTAAGCAATCATATAATGTAATATTTTCAGATTCTTATTAATTGTACATTTTAGTATGTAAGAAAATACTGAGTAACATATTGCTTATTTACTAGATAATTAACTTTTGCTCATGATTTGTGTCAATCTGCATTAAGATGGTAACTGGGATTTAATTATACATACAAAACAATTTTTTTATTTAAATGTTTTACGAGATTATGATAAGTTTAGGCCTTAATGTATTTTGTATTAAATTCAGATTTCATTTTAAACCGGTTCATTTTTTTTAAAGAAAAACTTATTATGATTTAAATAAAAAATTAATCTGAATACAAAAATCATTGATGTTTATCCACCATAGTTATGACCTCATTAAGACAACAGAAATGTCAGCAGTGGCAATGGAAGTTCTTATTGAAGATGAGTGGTGCCTTACATTTCAAAACTTGAATCTTTAGATAGTTAAAAGTGTGCATCAAAAACTCCAGTAAAAATACATGTATGACGACGACTTATGCCACTTATGAGAAATTTTGGCTAAACATCTATAAACAAGTGGCACTGCAAGTAAAATCCATCCACATAAACTCACAAGGCATTCTTTTTCATGCATTTCACTGTTGAAACCAGCAAGGTCTAATGCATTCAACAACTTGCACATGCAACTTTACAGAGCATGTATCTAGTTTATTCATTATGTGATATTTAGAAATAGCCCTGATATTGAAATATTAACTGGGTCTGTGCTTTTTGATGGAATGATGCATTTGCCTTCCTCTTGCTTACTACATCATCTGAAGATGGTCGAAAATCTTTAATCAGAAGGAAACTTGTAGTCTATGACTGCAAAGTCTTTTTGTTTTATTTTTGAAAGCTAATGTGACAGCAAAACTCTTTCTTATGCTGAAACTCGCACCCAAAAAAATTGTATAGAAATAGAATCTTACCACTTCGAGGGAGAAATCAGATGGGGTGTTCCCTGTATTTTTAACTGTTTCCCCTCCCCCCCCCCCCTTTCCTCCTTTCTTTAAAAAAAATTTGGAAGCTAAGTCCTGGCCTCTCTAGTATCATCCAACTGACATTTTGCAAAAGAAACGTATAGTTGTACTCTTCTGAGTTCTTTAGTCTGGTCAATTCCTGCAGTATTTATGTATGTCAGCTGTTGTCTACTAGGATTTTAGTAGACTGAATGGGATTACTTCTTCAAAGTACAATGGGTTGCCTAATGAAGTCATTCCTAAGGGACGCATGGAACCCTTTTTGGCAGAGAGAAGCAACATTGCAAGGTCAAAATCAGACCTTGAGAACTCTGTGGCAATAGAAGAGGTTTCGTTTTTCCTGCTGCTAGCACTGGAGTACAGCACAATAGACAATATGCTCTACTGGTGCATGCCATCCAGACTCTGAGACTTGAATATTATATTAAAAGGGCTTATGGAGACATCCTATTATGCAAATATCCTCACCGCTTGTTGATATTGGTGCCATGAGTGCAGGGGACTGGACTAGATGACCTCTCGAGGTGGCTTCCAGTCCTATGATCCCATGATTATTTAGTCAGCTTGAGTGATTCAGGATGATGAGCCTCTTTCCACTCTCTCCCCTCCCTCCTCCCCTTCATCTGGAATAAAGTCTAATAATAATTGTTCTTCTTTCAGGACTGGGAAAAATGTGAAAAGGGCATAGCAGATTCCCTGGAGAAACTAAGATCCTTCAAGAAAAAGCTTTCTCAGCCATTGCCCGATCACCACGATGAGCTGCATACAGAGCAGATTCGTTGCAAGGTAAAGCACTCTGTTGAGCACCATCTGATCTGCAATTTGCTTGTCTTGGAGCATCTTTAGCCATTATAAGCCTTGGCATTACTGACTATATACACCAGCAGCCCATAATTACTGCATGTGCAATTTCCTGTCTGTGTCTGCATGTACATTTTGTGTGTGCATCTGTTCGTTAGATAGTGTTTGCACAGCACTGATTAATGTTTGTGCAGCAGTAGGAAGATATAGGGCCTGTCTTTAATCTCACATTGGTGTAAATTAGGTTACGTCAATGTAAAACCAAAGTAAATTGGATCAGAATTAGGCCCATAAAGAGCTATAAAAGTGCTAAGTATTGGTGGTTCTTTTTAGTTTAGAAGTTCTTACTGCATGATTCTTTTAGATGAGACAAGTAAAAGTTCACAGATTTAAAACCGTGTAATTTCGATGCTCTTTACTCCTACTCAGGATAATTGTATGTCACAAACTTTTATCCTGCATTAGCTGCAATTTAGAAACAAACTGGGAATCCCAATCTCATTCTTCCTTTCTTAAAATCAGAGGGTAAACATGCTGCAGACTGCAAAGGGATGGGCCCAAACCAAAATCTTGAGTCCAGATAGCCCTGAACTTTGGAGAAGTTAGACTCTGGGATTTTAGTTTAGACCCATTTCAACTTGTTTAAGGGCTGATGTATCTTGCTGTATCAGTTTTACTACCAATGGGACCTCCCTTCTAACTCTGAAGAAAAGAAAGACCACGTGTAAGACAGCAATTATAAATAATACTATTAAATATAGTTGTAACTCTCCATCTAAACATTGGCTCCGTTAACAGACTTGATTTGCTTGATACAATAGGACTTCAATGCTAGGGCCTATGGTTAACAAGTAAACGTAACTTTGTATAATACAACTATTGCCAAACCTCTAGCATAAAGAGCTTGATTTTTGTTTCCCATGCATTTTTTTTAAACCAGGAGCTAGAAAATGCTGTTGAAGGGTGGACGGATGACCTTGCGCATCTGACACTGCTGAAGGAGACTCTAGCTACCTACATCAGTGCTGATGATATCTCAATCCTCAATGAGCGCATTGAGCTGCTGCACAGGCAATGGGAGGAGCTGTGCCACCAGGTAAATGTGACACTGAACTTGGATGTGATTATGCACATGAAAGGGGCATAGGGACAGCTGAATGTGGTTAGCAACTGTTAGAACAGACAGGTACCAGCTGGATGACAAACTGGCATTTGAATTTGAACTGAGACTCATCCATTTGTAAGGTATAATTTCATCAGTCTCCAAATGCAGAGGTAGAGTTAAGGAAGTAGAATTTGGCATGTCAAATGCAAGCTTTATCCAGAGGAACAACACACACTTTTGACGGTGGGGCAAGGTGGGAAATATTTTCAGCCATACTGATTTACAGATATTTAAAACAAAAGAGTGGAGAAAATACCCACTAAAATTCAGGAGTTAGCAGATGTAACCTTAAAGTGATCACTCACTTAATAGCAAACTTAGAGTGGAATAACCAAAAGTCTGCCCTTGAAATGGAACAATAACCAAGAAGATTGCTGGAAGGAAATTGTGACTAACCTAATAGTTAAAGGATGTGTACAGTATGTGTCTGCAATCTCTAAACGGGTTCATCCTTACATTCCTGGAGACCAACTTTTCTGGTGAAATGTCCATTGAAAGCAATGGCCATGCCAAGACCAACAAAAGAAAGAAAGCAGGATTATGTATTTTATTATAATAGCAGAACATTTCCTTTTAAAAACTTTGCTTCTCTGTGGAGCTAAGATTAATAACAGTCCAGTGTATCTTCAAGTATTTGCTTTAGTTACCACTAATATTTCAAGATTTCCTGTAAATGATCACTTCACTGAGCCAGGGTATAAACAAACTCAGAAAAAAATATATTAAAGATAATGTTAAACTTATGGCATAATTGGCCCACAGGAATACAGAAGAAACAGAACAGCATCATTGGCTTGAGGGAGGTGGGGACAAGATAGTCTGATGTGAGAAAAAATCCACTATACCTTGTACTCTGTTGATACACTTTTCCTTGTGTTTAAAAAAAAGACTACACATTTCTCATTCTCTTTGGCGTGGCTGCCCGCTTAATTCCTTGGCACCATGTGGGAGATAAATACACAGTGCTCCCAGTGCATTTTATAGTTGCTGCTTATGCTTAGAAATCCTGGCTCCAGATTTAAAGTTGCCACCTATCCCAAATTTTCCGGATTGCCCTGATTTTACTTGTGTACTCCAAAATGTATCGAGCAGTGAAGAACCATTTCACTTTCAAAAGACAAACAAACAAACATTGTAGATCAGCAAAACATAGTTACATTGTGCCAGTGACGTGATATCCTTTCTCATTATGGTATGGTGCAAACAAATCTGTCCTGTAGGATAAACATTAAAAGGTATCAAAGGAATAGACTTAGTTTTGGAAACCTGTGGAATTCCAGTTGGGCACTCAGACTGGAGGATACTTTTCCTGTCTTTTGAATGAAGTTGACAGGGTCATGAGAGAGACAATTAAGCAGCATTCATGGGTGAAAAGCTTTCATGCATCATAAACTCTCATGAAACAAAGCAGAAGTTGAACTGGCTGCATGTTGGTGAATGGACTACAAGACCTTTTCCATATAGACTCTGATTGGTTTTCCCAGATTCCTGCTACACACCTTTCATGCTAAAGGGGAGGGCTGATTAAAGATTGGAGATCTTAGTCGAGGGGTAGGCAACCTATGGCACACGTGCCGAAGGCGGCACACAAGCTGATTTTCAGAGGCACTCTCGCTGCCCGGGTCCTGGCCACCGGTCCGGTGGGCTCTGCATTTTAATTTAATTTTAAATGAAGCTTCTTAAACATTTTAAAAACCTTGTTTACTTTACATACAACAATAGTTTAGTTATATATTCTAGACTTATAGAAAGAGACCTTCTAAAAACATTAAATTGTATTACTGGCACACGAAACCTTAAATTAGAGTGAATAAATGAAGACTTGACACACCACTTCTGAAAGGTTGCTGACCCCTGTCTTAGTCTGTTATGTATCAGAGGGGTAGCCGTGTTAGTCTGGATCTGTAAAAAAGCAACAGAGAGTCCTGTGGCACCTATAAGACTAACAGATGTATTGGAGCATAAGCTTTCGTGGGTGAATGCCCACTTCTTCGGATGCATCCGAAGAAGTGGGCATTCACCCACGAAGTCTTAAAGGTGCCACAGGACTCTGTGTTGCTTTTTAGTCTGTTATTTACATATTTAACCTTCCAGGATGTAACCAAATGAATGAGGGTTTTTTTTTCTTGTTCAGTAGTTGGGTGTTACCACAAAAGGAAATGTGCTGTCATTTGTATCTGACTTTAAAAATCAAAAGCTTCAGTTAGAAGAGCAGTAAGTTGTATATGAAAGAGCAGGTGCAATGCTCATATGATCAGTGGAGCTGATGTAGAGTCAGAAGCAACTCATATTTCAGATGAGGCGGAAGAAGCTGTAGTAAGTAGGATGCCATTACATTGTAGCCATGCGATTATCAGAAATTTTGACAGGAGAGATTAGTTTACTGTGAATACTGTGTTTAATATTCTTTCAAGTCCTCTTCATATTTGCCCAAATGTCTTGTAATTCACAGTTTGAGATGGAAATATCATTCTTCTAATTTCTTAAATATACAGCAGTCTCTTACTTTTCAAGTGACGTGTGACAAGCCTCCATTTCCTGTGTATGCTGTTGCTTTGTTCTCTGTTTCAGTCTGCACTTATCGCCTGTTCATTTCTGTCATAGCATTCTTTAGCCCTTGGGACTCTCTGGTCACGGAGTACCAATGTTGCAAAATTAGAGGCACTCACAAAATATGTGCATGTGGACACAAGCATGGAATTGCACATGCATTTGCAATTTCTTGGTTTATGAGTGCTGCCTATCTCATCTGTGCACACATTTTGCAGATACAGTTTACATACCAATTGTTTATAGTTTGCCCATACCATGTATGCATCCTCCTGGACATCCATTTGGTTTGCAGTCTTAAAAATGTCATTGTTCTAAGGGTCAAGCATCTATTTTGTGCTAAACAATCTGTCTCTGTTGGGATTTGTACTTCCAAATAAAGAAACAAAAGTATCAATGTACATTGTAATTCTTAATAAATGAAAATATTGACTCTAAACACAAGGAAAGGGCTATTTTTTAACTGTGCTATGGAAACCTGAATTAAAGACCACAGGTTTGTATCTTATGAAGAAAATTATATTTAGAGTATACTCTTCTCCGTGTGCCACAGGATCTGGCTACCGGCATCCTGAGATTAATGCTAACCTTGAATTTATAATGAGCCATGCAAGATTTTTGTAGCACAACTCCCATTTACCTTAATGGCAGCCAGGTAGCTAAAACTCTTTGCAGGGCTGAGAATTTACCTCTGAGAATTAGTGTGTTCTCATCTACTAACTGTACTCTTTTATTGACTCCCTCTGTAAACATTACAAGATCTCCTTGCGTCGGCAGCAGGTGAATGAGAGACTGAATGAGTGGGCAGTCTTCAGTGAGAAGAACAAGGAGCTCTGTGAGTGGCTGACACAAATGGAGAGTAAGGTCTCTCAAAATGGAGACATCCTCATTGAAGAGATGATAGAGAAACTCAAGAAGGTAAAGTTCTTTTGGTTTTATATGTTTAAATACTGTTATGTGCAGCTTTTCTTCTTCTCTTTCTGGGTTATCAGAACTTGAATAATCTGGTACTACCTGTGTTATAGACAGAACACTGTATTAAATGGGCCACTGGTCTGATCCAATATATGGCAGTTTGTATGTTCCAATGAGAATTTTTGTCAATGTTTTTCTCTAATTATGTGCCTTTTCCCTGTGCTTCTTGAAGTGGATTTCTCAAAATACAAAGAAATACCCCAAATGAATACACCACCAAGAAAGGTGAATGCTTTACTAAATGCCTGATCACAAGTGTCCGTAACCACTTATGAATTATTATACATGCATTTGCAAAATATTTTTCTTTCTTTTGATTATTTGTGTTTATATGGTGGTGGTGTTTACAAGGATTTGTTCATTCACCAAACTATTTCCAACTTAGTATTAGACACTGCTTATGTTTATTCTAGTTCTTCCAGCAGCGCTGAGCTGAATGTGTTCTGAATAAGCTTCTTGATCTCTGTGATTCCTCTTTGCCATCTAGGATTATCAAGATGAAATTGCCATGGCCCAAGAGAATAAAATCCAGCTCCAGCAAATGGGAGAGCGTCTTGCCAAAGCCAGTCATGAGAGCAAAGCATCAGAAATCGAATATAAACTTGGCAAGGTCAATGACAGATGGCAACACCTTCTGGATCTGATTGCAGCCAGGTAAAAACAGCTGCTTTGTTTTTAAACATTTCATGGAATAGAATCCTCTATTGGAATTCATAAGGCAGCTGAGTTCCTAGCTCAAGGAAGGACTCAGAACTTTTTCTTACCTGTCTCCACCCACTCCGTCCACTTAACTGTGATCTGTAATTGCTCTCAGCCTACATGCTTGGTTGAACTTATCCTTCCTGATCCACTGTATCTGCTTCAGGAAGTTCAAAACCAGTATCTATTAGGATGACCAAGACTGGCTGCAGTCAGAAGTGTAGTGTCTTCTGGTCAAGGGTGGTCATTTAGGTTGAAAGGGGGTACCTAAAGCAAGACGTAAATCTTTAGTTTTCTTTAAAGGGCAGCATAAAGGGTGCTAAGTGAATCACTTTTAAAAATCCTACCCAAAGGACAGTTTATGGCAGGTGGTTTAGTTTTTCTATCTGTTTTTAGATTAGTGAAGAGGGGGAGAGAGAAAATAATGTAGACATTGGGCCTAGTAGCTTGCAAAAAAAAAAAAAAAAAAAAAAAGTTGTTTGCAGTAGGTTATCTACAGAAGTATATACTGTGCACATGCGATTCTCGGTTAGTTCATGAAGAATATTCGTTTACATTTCTAATGTCCATTCTGAGCTGTCATGCAACTACTCTCCAGCTAATAGACAATCATTTTTCCATAGCTTTGGCTATTGTGTCTGTACTCTGCAGTATAAAGGATGTTCAACATGTTGTTTGAGTTTCCGTAACTTGAAAGATATTTCTATCTGTACCAATTCCCAGTGTCCTATTTGCAGCAATTCCTTTTACATTTCTTTCTTTATCCAGTAGGTTCTGTAAATATGTTTGGTCACTTCCCCGACCCCGGGACTACAATATTCCTCCTCAGAATTCTGTGAGTGTGGGGAGTCAGTGAATTTCACAGTGGCAAAGCCATTAAGGGGTACAGCTCTTTTAAGATGAAGGTGGCTGTGTTTTGTTTTAATGTAACATTATTCAGGAAGTGACATCTCTTACGGACTAAAAGTCTGTTGGTTTCAGAGGATGTGGTGTCTCACCGGGTCTTAAGCAAAACAGTTACTTACCTTAATTCTATACTTTTCTCTTGAAGGCATTTCTAATGTTTAAACATAACTATGCCCAGGCCAAGCTTTAAGAGGTTTCCAGCGAGAAGCAATGGTATATGCAGATGGCAAAGTGTACTTCTAGATATCTGTCTGTTACGGATTAGTGTTATACCTTGGGAGAGTGATCAGGGTCTCAGGATTCTATTTCTCTGTGGTCTTTTCAGCTGAGCTGTAAAACTGAATTGTTATACACTTGTTGAACTTCCCATGCCATTTTCCTCAAGTACAGAGTGATAGTCCTTGCCATAGATTAATTTGTGTGATTACAGATTTCCCTCTATTTCCCAGTCAATTTCCGTTGGATACTTTCTTACCTAATAAATTTAGTGTTGCCCCTTATCACCACAGAGCTGGTTGCATTTGAATTGTGAGTGAAGGGATCCCTATGTGAAGTTTGTATATCATGTGGCTAAACTTGGAGTAGTGAATGGCTCAAAAGATTGCTGAAGGAATAGAGAGCTTGTGCCAACTCGTCTCTGGCCCAAGTGGGTTGTGACTTATCTAATGTCTGTTGGTTAATCTGTTTGAAATGAGCTTGTGATCTAAGACCAGTTCCTAGGGAAAGATGCCCACATCTCAAAAACCAGTTTGTAAAATACATTGGATGAAATTTGGAATATCAGAGTATGTTACTATTTTCATACATTCAGCTGGAAAATGCAGCTTATTTTTGGCACTGCTGACATTATAGTGCAAATTCTGCATTCTGGATCCTTGACAATATTAATATTAACTCTGTGCATACATTCTCCATGTTTCTGCTCTCTCTGTCAAGCCAAGGCCATCTTTTGCTCGAATGTGCTTATTGGTTTGTTTTCAGCTGCCATCCTCCAATGGGAAATACCTATTTACGGGAAAATAGAATACAGAGTCATAGTGTGATGGTCCACAATATTAGAGAAACAAGGTGGGTGAGGAAATATCTTTTATTGAACCAACTTCATTTGGTGAAATAGCAAAGCTTTCAAACTACACAGAGCTCACCCACTTTGTCTCTCTTAGGAACGCAGACTCATAGTATGTTTGTTTCAGAAGATGAATAAGAATATAATATATTTTGGCTACATAACATTTTATTTGTGTTTTTAAATGACATCTCTTGTATTAAGGACTCTTGATTTTAACCTCTGAACAGGGTAAAATGTTATGTTCTGTTGTTTACAGCAAGTTGTTCTTCCTGGAGAAAATATTTCAGTCAGAAAATTATTTTTTCATGCCATTTGGGGTAATAATTTTAAATATTCCTTCTAGCCTATTTTCTTTTTCAGCAGCATATTTCCTTTTCACTTTTTCTTCACCACCCTCTGACTCCTTCTATGGAAGGGAGGGGAGGAGAAGGGAGAACTCCCCAGAAAGACAGCTGCCTCTCTACTACAGTGATTTCCCATTTCTGGCCTCTCATGGTTGGAAAGTTTTCTCCCTACGAATTGTCCATTATGATAAATAGGCCAGCTGCATATGTGCACAGTAAAGGAGTAGTGTGTGGCTGCATGCTTTATACAGGACTTTTCTTGGGCAGTTAAGTTTACAACTGAAGGTCTTTGCCCCCCCCCTTCCTTCCCCCCCTTCCTGACACTCATGGCCTACATTCCAGGAGATCAAGCCTGGCGCATGTTGATGAATGTAAGTTTTATTTAGAAACATGACCACTTGTCCCCGCTTAGTCTCATGTTAGCAGGCCGGGTCTACTAACATTTGTTTGGAACGTGAGCATTTTTATACGGTACTCGCAAAGGCAAGCTTGCCTGTATCACAATCTGCTGGGCTACAAGCTTTTGGACTGCAAGTTCTTTGGTTTTAGTACTGGCAAGTTTCATGGTGGTAGGAGAGGATTTATGTGCTGTGAGGATGGCAGAGGACTGCAGTGTTGATTCAGACCTCCCAGACTGCAATTGCGATGTCACAAGGCAGGCAGCTATTTACTTTTCTTATGCATTTCTTTGGAATTTGTTATAGCTTGCTGAGGAACTAGTTGTCATAATATTAATCCATAGGCATGCTGCCTTACCGAAAAACTTTTTTTTTCTGCCCAGAATTTTAGTGTTGTTGATGAGTGTTAGGAAATCATGATGTGCTTTGTTGTATTGCTATAATTCTGGGATCCTCAAATGTTTGTCTTAACTGAAAACAGCCTGACCACTACTAGTAGGTGGTTAAATTAGGCTGAATGAAACCATAGACCTGATTTTACTACTGTTTTTAATACAAGATCATGTAAACATGTGAGAGGATCTACAGGGTTGTAATTTACTACCTGCTGTTTGTGTAATCAAGGGGGCCTGGCTACATCCAAAAGTCAAAAATACGGAGAGGCTCTGTAAAAGTACTTCCAGCAGTAATGTGTGCTAAGCTCATCCTTCATGTACATATTATTAAAATGTCTGTAGCCAGATAGATCTTTGTAGCTTAGTTTTGAACAATGTATATAGTTGGATTGTAAGATTTTTATTTTTTGTCAAATATTCTCCCTGGATTTTTTTTTCCATCTTGTATTTTTTCACAATATTTTTAGTGTAAGCTAATTTGTGAGTTGTAAAATTATTTTTCAGTAAAGATAAAAGTATTGAATCTGAAGAGTAAATGTGGCATTTTCAACTACTCATTAGTTTCTGAACTTTGCAAGCTAATTTTTTTTTTTTTTTTTTTTTTTTTGCATTTCTCTATTTAATTTATTTTAGATGATGAAAGAATTTTACAATATGTTCAGGGGCATGCATAACATTTCCCATGGTACTATTCCCCAAACAGAAGCATTCAAGTATGAATGAAATAGTGCACTTGCATTATGTTCTTGCAATATATTTGCCTGGATTTTGAGAATTCAAGTATCTCCAAATGGGTGGAGTAATTGTTTCTCATTGTTTTCTCCCTCTTGAGTTGGAATTCCAGTGTTTTGCCACTCTAGTTTGTTTGAGCTTAGATATGACTGTAGACATTTTGTGCGAATGATTAACAGCTAATTAAAACTATAAGCTGGTGATAGATTCAGCTGATATCACATTTTTGTGCATACTTTTTGTGGTTGGTTTTTAAGTTAATGTTAGTAACCAGCTGTCTAATGACTAATACTGAAGTTATGAATTCTGTACGATATACTGTTGTGTGTTTATGGGTTAGTATATGTTTAGACTTAAGCAGAATTTAAGCTTATCTAGTTTAACTCTAGCTAACTGTTTGTTTTAAAAGACCTTCCTCATTGTTTTCAGCTCCAAAATATTTTCTGAGTATTTTTCTTGGTTTGAAATTGGCTTTTAAAAAAGAATCATGTTGTTTTCCTTTAAATATTAAATTATACCAGCAAATTATACCATATACAAGTGTAATGAGCTAATTTAAACTTTCAAATGTTTTCTGATTAGCAATTAACTGCAAAACTGAGCAATTGGATTACATAGTATTTTCCTTCCTGAGCAAGGACAAATGCCTGAGATTTATATGGGCTACAAGAAAAGTACAGCAAGCTTCAGGGACTTCCTGTACTTATATGTCAGGCTTGCTAAATTTATACAACCCTGCTTAAACCTGCCATGTGATAGTTCCAAGCATCTAATTTGAATTGGGAATCCTTGTTAGCAAGCAGGGGAACTCAGCCAAAGCCTCTTACAGTAACACGTTTAGTGGGATTTTCCAAGAAGAATTTGCTTTTTTTCATATAATGCTATTGCAAATGAAACCCCAAAAGGGCACAGCTGCATTTTGCTCAGGGGGCTGCAGACCCCCCCCATATGTAGACTCCCTGCCTGCCTGCTGGCAGAACTCCATGAGTCCCACCATCTTTCAGGCCCTGTAGGGGCTGGATTTTAGACTCTTGAAGAATGTAGAAATAAGTTTATTGAAAAAAAAATATTGCCTCCGCTACATGCACAAAATATGTAGTTGTGCACGTGCAATTAATTTCAGTGGGAGCTTAAAACTTCTTATATGCTCAAACTAGAGGGGGCGAATAATTAGGTGCGCATGTAAGCATGTTCCACCGCATAAGCATGCAGATATGTTTTCAGTGTAATTAAAGACACATATTGAAGTTATTTGAGAGATTTACACATTTGATGAATAATTAAAAAGCCTCTTAGAGCCCTACACATGGATCAAAATCCCATTGTGCCAGGCACAAACACAGAACAGAATGACAGAACTGTAATGATTTGCTTTTAACCTCCTAAAGACTAGTGAGATGGACCTAGGCCACAAAGTTTGCATTCAAACTTGCCCAAATTTCAAAGATACTATGATCTGATTTTTTTGGAGGAATCATATAAGCTGAAGTCCTGAAAATAGCTCTGTGTGGTGCACGCTTATTACATGCTCTGCTGTGAGTGGTGGAATCGCAGTTCCCCAGAAGCCCCTGCTTGGAGGCATTGTGTCTGAAGCAGGCCCTGTAATTCCAGGAGAATAGCAGCAATTACTGCTGAACCCGCTAAACCTTTGGTGGTTTTCAACCTTTGTTCATTTGCAGACCCCTAAGAAATTTCAAATGGAGGTGCCAGACCCCTTTGGAAATCCTACACAGTTTGCAGACCCCCAGGGGTCCACAGACCACAGGTTGAAAACCACCGCTCTAAACAGAGTGAAGCATATACTGTCCCTATGCCAGTTCCACTCCACAAAATAGTACACTAGTAGGGATAGGACTAGGACTAGGACTCTGCCTCTCACACACTCTCTTTGGGATTTTTAACACTAACAGCACAGCCCTGATATTTGTGGAGACCAAAAGGACTATCCATAAATTCCAAGGCCAAAATGGACCATTGTGATCATTTAGTCTGACCTCCTGTATAGCACAGGCCAGGGAACTTTGCCAAAACAATTCCTAGAGCAGATCTTTTAGAAAAACATGTAACCTTGCTTTTAAAATTCTCAGTGATGGAGAATCCACCATGACCTTTGGTAAATTGTTCTAATGGTTAACATCTAACCATAAATACTTATGGAATGTGGTTAGGTCTCTCTCATTCTCCTATCTAATGTGCTCTTGAAAAGAAAGCTGATTGGTGTCCTTGGTGATTATTGTTGCATAGCAAGGTTACCAGTCCTGTTACAACCAAGAAATCATTGTGGGGGCAGATTCTGCTCTCAGTTACATACCAGTGTAAATCTGAAGTAACTATTACAATCCAGTGCAAGTTAGAGTAGCCCTTAAGATTGGGAAAGGTAGAAGAGTGGGTTAGTGCTGTGGCTCTCAACCTTTCCAGACTACTGTACCCCTTTCAGGAGTCTGATTTATCTTGTATACCCCAAGTTTCACATCACTTAAAAACTACTTGTTTACAAAATCAGACATAAAAATACAAAAGTGTCACAGCACACTAATACTGAGAAATTGCTTACTTTCTCATTTTTACCATATAGTTATAAAATACATCGATTAGAATATAAATATTGTACTTACATTTCAGTGTATATTATATAGAGCAGTATAAACAAGTCATTGTATGAAATTTTAGTTTGCACTGACTTCGCTAGTGCTTTTTATATAGTCTGTTGTAAAACTAGTTGAGTTGATGTACCACCTGGAAGACCTCTGTGTACCCCCAGGAGGTCTGGGTTAGTGTACTAAGCTCTGCTCCAGCTAAGGACCGAGCTCACTATCTCTAAGGGCGAGAGAGTTCAGTCTTTAGAACTTATAGGTGAATAAGTCTTATTAGATGCATGTAGTTCAATACCAATGCAGGTCAATTTCCTTTTGTTAATTGCAATAGCTATTTACTTGTAATCTGACCAGGTGTCTACATTAGTGAAACAAAAGGCACAACTAATTTAGATGGATTTTTTTACACTGACCATATTAAAATACGGTTTCTTTCCCCAAAGCAAGCTTTGATTCCACTGGCAGAGATACAGAAGCCTATAAAATCTCTGTGTGTGGCCTCTGAAAATCCTGAATTTCTGTTAATTAGAAATACTGGGTTTGGACACTATTTATATGCTAGTAGTGCTGTAAGTAGTAAGGGGAAGCCCTAGATTAGCAATTCTGTTGTTTGAGTGTGAAGTTAAATTGAATTTCTTTCCCAATGAAAATTATACAGAAGTGATGTCTTATAAAGGCTGTTTAATGATGTGCACGTGCTCTTGTTTCTCTTTTTGGCAGGGTGAAGAAGTTGAAGGAGACCCTGGTTGCTGTGCAGCAGCTGGATAAGAACATGAACAGCTTGAGATCCTGGCTTGCTCACATTGAGTCAGAGCTGTCCAAACCCATTGTCTACGAAACCTGTGATTCCGAGGAGATACAAAGGAAACTGAATGAGCAGCAGGTAAAATACAAAATGAGGTAGAAGAGTAAAAAACCTGATACAGTCACCACACTGGCAGTTGCACTATGGTGTGGGGAGACCCAAGTAAAGTATACCCTTGGGCTGCCGGTATCCAGCTCAGTGTTGAAAGAAGGCACTGATGCAGAGAAGATGCCCTTAGATTTCAAGGCAGATAGTGCTTATTGCATCAGTCTGGTAGAGTCTTCTGCTGGCTTTGACATTGAATCAACAAGGAGCTGTTTGATCCTGCCAGACAGAGGTAAGGTACCATGATGTTATGTCCAGAATGTGGGTTACTGTTGTGGTTGAGGTTTTTTCTTTGTTTTTTTTAGTATATAATAAACTACCGTCCATTTCCAGAATTAAAATGAAACCATACTGTAGTGTTCGCTTGCAAGTTTTATAAGTGCTTGACATTGTCCGTCTTTGGACATGCCTTAGGATTTTGTTTTGTTTTGCGGTTCATAAACATGTTTGAGTCCCTTTGCATGCTGAGTTGCATGAGTGATACAAAACTGATGTTTAACTTTAAACTGATTTGCACTGTGCAAAGCCTGCACACAGTGCTGGAATGAAGCAGTTCATGCTGCAAATGGGAAAAGTGGGATGAGGCAGATAATTTCATTTTGTTTGTTTGTGTGTGTGTGTGTTTGTTTTTGGGGGGGGGGGTTGGTAGGAGTAGTTTTTTACATTGTACTACACTGTTAGTATGCTTCCCTTCCCCTTTCCTGCTAAACTATGCACCTCCATCACAACTTAGAAAGAGTAACATCAGTTTTGCAAAATACATGTTTCTGTACATATTTTTGTTACTCTATGCCAGTTCTGTTTGACACACTGGGCAGAAATTCTGTTGCCTGTCACGTAGCAGATTGCTTTCTCGTCAGTTATTTCTTGGCAGATTGGTCACTGACTGATATCAGTTTGTGATGAGCATGTGAAAAGCAAAATAACACCTCTCCTTAACACACAATAAAGTAGAGAAGTTTAATTTTTTGTGGGGAGAAAAGTACTGTAACATTTTGCAGACAATTGATTTATAAAGCATGTAGAATGACAATGTAGTGCAGTGAATAGAGTGAAAGTCCAAAAACTAAGAATCTCCTCAATTTTAATCCTAGCTCCTCAACTGACATACTGTGTGGCTATGGGAAAAAGCTTTTTAACTTCTTTGTACATTTCACTATCTGTAACATGGGGTAAATAATACAAACAGGACAGATATGAAGAGTAGCTAATACTGTGCAGAGCTTTGAAGATGTAAAGTGCTGTACAGTGCTAAGTATTAATGTTAAACCAAATGTTTAGAGATTTTTCTGGGAGTGTACCTACATGGGCATCCCAAGGTTTGTTATGACTCCTTTAGTACTGCATTCATTCTGGGCACAGACATCAGTTGAACTCTTTATTCTCTGCAGTTCTGCGTTGTTGTTTCTGTGCAATGCTAGGTAGTGGCAATGTTCATTTTGAAGTACCAGTGGTTCCATTGGAACTCCAAAGGGGACAAACACTGGAAATGTATTTTGCCTTGTAAGCATAGTACGTTTGGCAGCTCCCTGCCAATTAATTTGTTATAACACTAACAGCAAAGAAAACATGAACTTTTAACATAAAGAAGAAAGCATTTTTATTATAGCTGTTACTAGTAATATTCATTTGTTTTTCACAACACAGGTTACCTCAGCTACCTTTTCAGCCAGCTATGTCAGCACTAGTTTTTCTTTCTGTTTGAGCTGTATATTTTTCCACATTTGTTTTCTCTTAGGGACATGTTATCTCTCCACCCACACTGTCGCAAACTATCACTCAACTACAAATCTCAAATTTAATTAAAAATGTAGCATTGCCTGCCAGAAAGTAGGGCTGGATCCCAGTTCTATGGCTCCCACACTCTGCTTCTACTGGCTCATCAGCCAAGTCTGAGTTGGAGGGGAACACACATAATAACTTCGCAGTTGCTCTTCTGGGGCAGTTAAAGCAGTACGACCTGAAGGAGAGTGAGTGTAACCTCACTGCAATTTGCCAACCCTGGAAAACTAGTCAGATTTCAAAGACCTTTTTTCCTTTTTTGTTAATCAGGCCACAACAAGTGTGAAACATTGCAAGGTGCTGCAGAAACCTCCCTCCTATTTCCTTGCAGGTAGTGTTACTCTCCATCTTTTGAATCCATTTGAATCATGAGGTTCAATCCAAATGTAGTCAGCAATTGGGCAGGAAGTTTTCTTACACATATCCAGGAATAATAGCAGATCATTTTCATAGTCTGTCTCACAAGCACCAGTAATGTGCTGAAGACAAATATGTTGAAATGACATTTCAAGATGGAACATCAGTTCCAGTGGAAAAAGGTCATGAAAACCAAGAAGCGGAGATTAGTAATAAAGAGGATCACACCTGAGCAATGTAATCCTTGAGGATGCTGCAGATAGCGTTCATAGTTGTCCTGTACCATGCATGTCCTTGGGAGTACTCCCAAGAGTTAAAACACTGTTAGGAAATATGAGCTGCAATAGTGTGGATTGCTGGTGCTGGGGCAGATTAGCAACTAACCTTTGTGAAAGTAAAAGCAGTAGAAGTAAAAGCAAATGTACAGTAAATCATTTATGGATGCAGACTGGACTTTAAAAACACTGAAGTGTTCATTTGTGGATTGATTTTTCAGCAAAAGCATTCATTAAATTCATGGCAACAACTTACTCATGTTTGAGTTCCATTTCAGAAAGGTGATTCTGAGGTTATGCTATGTGCAGATGAATAATGCAGCTGAGGAAGTCACAAGGAAGGAGGCAAGATCTATGTTCATTTAACCAACCTTGTGCAAATGGTTGGTTCTGTATTGGCTGGTCCCCATGTAATCTATAATTCCAAGGCCACAAAATTTACTGCAGAATCTATACCATCATGTGGAATTGTACTAAAAAATATCAGTTTTCAGTTTGGTTTTTTTAAATTGGCTTTTAGCCCCTAGAGTTGCAGAGAAAACCTTGAAAATGTGGCTTACTGCAACCAATGCATCTTTCTTTTCTTGAGCCTACAAGCCACGCAGTAAATGTGGCTATCCTCACTGCAGGCTCTCTGGGAAATGTAAGATTCAAATAAATAGTACACGTGCTATTGAACTGACTTTGACATTCATTTTCACTAAAAAGATCCATTTTTAAAATAAAGCTGCCAAAGAATTTCCAGTTTGCTGTAACAGTGTTGCAGAATGCTGGGACCTTGCCAATCTTGATTTTAAAATTGCCAGTGATGGAGACTCCAACATGATCCTTGGTAAATTGTTCTAGTGGATACCCTCACTCTTAAAAATGTACACCTTATTTCCAGTCTGAATTTGTCTAGCTTTAACTTCTAGCTATTGGATCGTATTATATATTTGTCTACTAGATTGAAGAGCGCATTATCAAATTTTTGTGCCCCATGTAGGTACCTAAAACTGTTGTCAAGTCATCCCTTAGCCTTCTTTTTGTTAGACTCAAGGAGCTCAATCTATTTTGTTTATCACTCTAAGGCATATTTTCTAATCCTTTAATCATTCTTGTGACTCTTCTCTAAACCTTATCAACATCCTTTGTGAATTATGGACTCCAGAACTGGACACAGTATTCCAGCAGGAGTCACACCAGTGCCACATCCAGAGGTAAAATAACCTCTCTGCTGCTACTTAGGATTCCCCAGTTTATGCATCCAGAGATCACAGTACAGTAGCCCTTTTCACCACAGCATTGCACTGAGAACTCTTGTTCAGCTGATTATCCGCCCCAACCCCCAAATCATTTTCAGAGTCATGACTTCCCAGGATAGAGTCCCCCATTGTGTAAGTATGGCCTACGTTCTTTGTTCCTAGATGTATACATTTACATTGTGCCATATTAAAAGGCACACTGTTTGTTTGTGCCCAGTTCACCAAGCAATCTAGATTGCTCTGTATCAGTGACTTGTCCTCTTCATTATTTACTGTCCCTCTAATTTTTATGTCATATATGCAAACTTGATCAATGCTGATTTTGTGTTTTCTTCTAGGTCGTTGATAAAAATGTTAGATAATGTAGGGTCAAGAACCGATCCCTGTAGGACGCCAGTAGAAATACATTCACTTGATAGTGATTCCTCATTTACACCTATATTGTGAGAGCTATCATTTAGCCAGTTTTTAATCCATTGAATCTGTAGAATGTTAATTTGATATAGTTCTAGCTTTTTTTAATCAAAATGTCATATGGTTCCAAATCAAAGCACTATTACCTTTAACAACCAAACTTGTAATCTCATTTAAAAAAAAATAGTTTGACAGGATCTATCTTTCACAATCCTTCTTTGATTATTGGCAGGTAAATATGCCCAATGGTCTGTGATGGGATGTTAGATGGGGTGGGATCTGAGTCACTACAGAGAATTCTTCCATGGGTGCTGGCTGGTGAGTCTTGCCCACATGCTCAGGGTTTAACTGATTGCCATATTTGGGGTCGGGAAGGAATTTTCCTCCAGGGCAGATTGGCAGAGGCCCTGGAGGTTTTTCGCCTTTCTCTGCAGCGTGAGGCACGGGTCACTTGCTGGAGGATTCTCTGCACCTTGAGGTCTTTAAACCACGATTTGAGGACTTCAATAACTCAGGCATAGTTTAGAGGTTTGTTACAGGAGTGGGTGAGTGAGCTTCTGTGGCCTGCATTGTGCAGGAGGTCAGACTAGATGATCATAATGGTCCCTTCTGACCTTAAAGTCTATGAGTCTATGATTCCTTACTCACGTTGTCCACATGTCTCTAGTGTCTTCATCATTTTTTGTTGTGGATTTTACTATAGATGTGTAGAGTTGGAAAGCTAACCAATTTCAGGATAAATTTTTTAAATTCCTATGCCCTCCTCTTAATTTATTACAATGAGATGGACAGAGATTAGTTAGAGTGTAATTGCTGTAAATGTGCTGACACTAGGAGGACTGCTTTTTCTTTCCACGTCTACGAAACTTCTCTGGAAAGTCACTTCTCTCCCCCATTTTCCCCTGCCATCCCCAATTAAAAATAATGTTATAATTGGACAGCTGAGAGGAAAACAGCAACATTTCATATTAAAGATGTACTGCTATAGACGCGTTACTGCTGCCCCACCTGCAGAACGTGTCAAGAGACACACTCGTGACTTAGCGAAGAATAGAAGGGAACACAGTATAGCAGAATGAATGCCCACAGTACAGTGAAACTTATTTATTTTTCTTGCCATTATTATTATCATCCCTCAGTACGACATCATAGGTATGTGGGTTTTTTAACGAATAGCCTTCACAACATAAAAGATACTTAAGGGGAAAGCTACTGTCTAAAATGTATCCCCATGAGTCACCAATGAATCCTGACCACAAACTGACTCTGTAAGTTTGGGTAGTCAGTACTTTTGTTAAGCCCTTCGCAGAACTCCAGCATTTTAGGTGCTCAAATGCACTGATTCACCTTTGACTTTCTTTAAAATTCTCACGGGGCCTAAGAACACTGTCTTCTGGAGGTCACTGATCATGATGTCTTGCACACCTAACATGCTCCTGAGCTGCTCATTCGTACCCTTAGAGGTTGCCCCAAGTGCTCCAGTAATCATCTTTGTTCTTCATGATAGAGTTCTTTATACTTAGACATATAAAAAAGGAAGAAGAGAAGATGATTATCTGCTGGTATGGCAATATCAATTAATATGGTCATGTCTATCATCTTTTCTACAGCTGCTATGTCCGGCCTATTCGCCTGCACCATTCGGGCTGGCACAATTGAGAGATCCCATAAAATCTTAGCCCCACTGTGCTAAGCACCCAAGAAACACAGTACAATAGGTGGTCCCTGCCCTGCAGAGCTTACAGTCTAAACAGCCAAGACAGACGCAGGGTGGGGGAAGGGGTACAACACATAAGCAGAGGGAGCAATGTGATGGTGACAAATGGCTTGTTAGTTTCAACAAGGGGCTCAGCTAAATGGAAGGAAAAGGAAAAGAGGGTGAAAGGGATGGGGGACAGGTGTGGAGTGACGCTGAGGTGAAGAGACAGTACCAGCGGGGTAGGTTCGGAGCAAACACCAATCAGCACAGGGCAGAGAAAATCCAGTCAAAACTGTCGTAGGTTCTCTGAAGGTCCGAAGGTCCTTGTGTTGGCTGCTTCTGCTCCTACCAGCTGGAGTTTCTGGCTGGCTCCTCTCTGCAGTTTTCTCCCAAGCCCATGGGGAGAGGGGCACATGTGGTGAGGCACATCTGGATCCTAGAGCCCCCAGTGTGTGTGTCGGAGTCTCTCACCCCTAGTTCAGTAGTCCCTGCTTTGTCTACTTCTGTCCCTGTTGGCTGTCACTTTTTTTTCCTCTTTTGAACTTGTTTTATGTTTCTGGAGGGGAGGAGGGAGGAAGGGGGAAAAGCAAACAGTTCCATCATAATATGGCAGTGGTGAGAAATGCCGATGAGACAAAACTTTCATTGGCTGTTGTGAAGCTATGACAGTTTACACCAGCTGAGGATCTGTCCTCTATCTGCAGGTTTTCTCAAGTACTGGATAGCTCTATACTATCGCCTGCCTCTACTAACCTACTTGTTTATTAGTAACATTGCAGCAATGCCATGTAGGTTGGGCATTTTAATACTCATTCATCCTGATTCTTGTGAGCTTGCCTGACTTTTTATTTTATATTATTTTAATAGCATATTAAATAGCATATTTTCAAAGAGCACATGGTTTGGCTTACATATTTAAGCTTTGATTTCTTGACCTGCAGGAACTCCAAAGGGACATAGAGAAACACAGCACTGGAGTTGCATCTGTTCTCAACCTGTGTGAGGTGCTGCTCCACGACTGCGATGCTTGTGCCACAGAAACAGAGTGCGACTCCATCCAGCAGGCCACCCGGAACCTGGACAGAAGATGGAGAAACATCTGTGCAATGTCAATGGAAAGGCGACTTAAGTAAATACAAAATACTCATAAAACCCAAGAGATTCTCCAGATGTTTCAATCTGGAAAAAAAAGTTCCTATTTCTCAGATATTCACTTACCTGAGAAAATATTCTCCGTATTTAAAAAGTAGACCAAATCCCAGCTCTGGCAAGGAGATCTGCACAAGCAGGACTCTGCACTTGTGTGGAACCAGATTGATGTCACTGGGGTTATGTACAGTCCCAAAAGTCTGTTCATTTAATTGCAGGATCAGGACTCAAATTACATTTCTACTACATGTATAATTTATAACAATATTGTTTTTTCATCAGCTGAAATGTTTTTTTCAGTGACTTATTTCATGTTTTAAAAATCCATTGTTACAAAAACGTATTTGCAGTGGATATTCTTGTAACTGATTTTTTACTGATGAATGCAAAAGAATGTCACCACATCCTTATGTTAATTCAAAGTAATTTATGACAGATATACGTAGTCATTTTAATGTTTGTTTTTAACTAGCACCAATACACTACCTCCTCCTGGCTGAGTTACCCTGGAAAATTTAACAATTCATGCTGCAACATTTTGGTTTCCTATAGGAATGGTTTGATTCTACAGTTGAATGTTGTCTCTAGAACAGCGGTTCTCAGACTGTAGCAACCCAAGGACCCCCATTTTGATTTAAAAAATTTTGTGGACCCCCAACCTGGCTTCTAATTTTCCCCAGGGGTGCCCAACTCCCGCTCAACCCCAGGCCCTGCTCCCACTCCACACCTTCCCCCAATACCCCACCCTGCCCCTCCTCTTCCCTCCCCAAAGCACGCCCCGTCCCTGCTCCTCCCCCCCCTCCCAGCACCTCCTGCATACTGCTGAACAGCTGTTCCACAGCATGCAGGAGGCACTAGGAGGGAGGAGTTGATCAGTGGGGCTGGCAGCCCTGGACATGACTCTCTGACCCCCCGGAGTCGGACATGACTCGTGGACCCCGTGGAATACCCTTGTGGACCCCCAGGGATCCGTATACCCCAGTTTGAGAACCACTGCTCTAGAACATTCAGCTAATTGTAGTTTGTATACATAGGACTACATTTTGGCAAATGGCCACATTTTTAGAACTCCTATTACAGCTCATAATGTTCTTTATATACCAGTTGTAAATGAGGATTTGCAGCACACACAAAAAAACGTTGCTGTCTTATTCCAGCTTAAACTGGAATCAACCAGCCATTTATGTTGTCCATTTATCAACCTTGCAATCAAGGCTTGGTTAAGAGCCAGTTATTGTTTAGTGCAGCCCTGGTTCCCTATTGTAGCTTATGATCAGGCAGAGCAATGCAGGGCAAATGACCTCAAATCTAAACGTACCCTAATTTTCCATTTTCTGTCGCAGAATTGAAGAGACGTGGCGACTATGGCAAAAGTTCTTAGATGACTATTCTCGCTTTGAAGACTGGCTGAAAATTTCAGAGAGGACAGCTGCCTTTCCTAGCTCCTCTGGTGTGGTGTATACGGTTGCCAAGGAAGAGCTAAAGAAATTTGAGGTAACTTATTATGTTTGAAATTTAATATCTCCAGATCCTATTACAGCAGCCAGCTGGTTCTCCTTTCAGTACATAAGCTGCTCAATACAGACACACGATACAGAAGAGTTGATGATTTTGCAGCTGTCCCCTAGCATTTTTTAAGAAAAAAAATTAGAGGCTATAGATATATGGATATAGAGATATAGATATAGGAAAAGACATACTAGGTCATCCAGTCTCTCACCCTATCAATGCAGGATTGTTCCTTACTGTGCATCGTCCATGGGTCTGTCCACTGTAATTTTTAAATGTCGCAAATCCTTCTACCATTTCTCTTTGAAGACTATATACACCCTAAATATTTTATTTTCCTATAGTTCATCCCATTGCTCCTGGCTGTAATTTCTGGTATTGTACCCCTTAAATAACTCCTCTCCTTTTTCATATTTACACTCTTCAGATATTTGCAAAGTGTTACCACATTCCTACCTTAGATCCTGATCCTGCAAACACTTACACTCACAAGTAACTTTACGCGTGTGAGTATTCCCTTTGATATCACTCAGACACACACAAGCTAAACGTTAAGCATGTGCCTATGCATTTGCAGGGGTGGGGCCTTGCCTGGGGCTTAGCCATGTTGTAGTTATGTAACTGATTGGTGTTTTGTGACTAATGTATGTGTGGTGTGCAAATAAATGGAATTCTTTGGGGGCCGTTCAGGTGAGTTAGTTTCAGTTTTCTTTCCTAATTGTGAACACAAGAAAATAAACTCTTTGGGCTTAGGCTTTGGAATGCTTCAGCCAGGCTCAGTTTTTATTACATGTGTACAAACCTCTGGTCATTACTGAACCACTAACCGACCTCTTAAATATAGTGAAGCCAAAGGCTACCAGATAATAATCATGTAAAAGTTGAAATTTATCTGGAAAATCAGTATTCTGTTTGCAGTCCTGTCCATTCGTTCCATCCTCCCTCCATTCAGTGACCAGAGTCTAAATCATGTTTAGTGAGTTACTGTAAATGAGAGACTACCATGCATCTCTCAGCTGTCTCCTATGATCACAGCCGGTTTCTCTGTCTATGCTCTCTCACTGTGTCAACCTTTATACACTGACCTTTACCTTCCAACACATACCACAGTACTCTCACACAGACATATGAAGCTTAGATTGCAGACAAGGAGAATAGTTTTTAGTCTAGTACTCCTGTTTAAATTGGTACATCTACATGTACATACAGCTACTATCATCTCAAAGTAGGGATGTAAGTCCAAAATTAGTGTTCACTTGGGGGCAGCCATGATCGGGATAGAAAATTGAGTTCCTTCAGACTGTAACTATTTTTTCCTATTTTATTCTCCTATCCATCCCACCAATAAGATAAAACCTTTAAGAACATTAGCAAAGCACATTAGATTGCATCAGTCATCCAGTATGTCATGAACTCCATTGTACAAAATCACACAGTAGTCCAGTATTTCACTGACGCTGTAATGCAAAGAGGAACATCAGCAAATGAATTACTGCATTGCTAAACTGTACATTGGAAAACATATATAATTGTTCTTTTGCTAAACAAGACTTGGTAACAGGTGGGGTGGCATTGTAATTTACACTGAGTTGTAGATTACAAGGTTAAATCTTTTGAGTTAGTAGTAAATCAGTGGTCAGATGTATGCCTCTTCCATGAGAGAATGTGCTTGTCACTCCAATTACAGAACTGCATGTTGGTTGCTTTCTTATTTCATTGGCATTTAAACAAAAAGAGTAATTATCGTGACAAGGATCCTTTGGTGTATTTGGTTGTTTCTAACTAGCTCCTTTAGCTATCCCTGTGACTTCATTGCACAAAAGTGCTTATTTTCATTTTTAATTAACACGCATTCTGGCAAGTTGCAGGATTGAGGCAATATACATCAACATAGCTGATGCTGTTAATGAATTTGTATTCGGGTCCACTAGCATATTTGTTTTCCAGTGCTATCGTTTCTCTCCCTCTTCCTGTCCTCATTGTCACTTTTTTGGCTACCTAATGCTAGAAAATGCAAACTTGCACAACTGTGATCTGAAACCAAAGCCAATTCACTTCTTTATCATTTCCTTTAAATTGCATGTGTCCCAAATAGAACTGAGTGAAATATTCAACACATTTAGCCCTTTTCTCTGTTCATGAGTTATCCGCAAAACAAACTTTGCTTTTGAGAAATTCAACAATAAATTTGTGATCAAATTCAAGCCTACAAAATGCTCACCAGGTTCTTGCTATGACTTGCTTTTTGAGTATTTGCTATTCATATAGTAAAAAGAACATGAGTACTTGTGGCAGCTTAGAGACTAACAAATTTATTAGAGCATAAGCTTTCGTGGACTACACCCCACTTCTTCGGATGCATACAGAGTGGAATAAATATTGAGGAGATATATATACACACATACAGAGAGCATAAATAGGTGGGAGTTGTCTTACCAACTCTGAGAGGCCAATTAAGTAAGAGGAAAAAAAAAAAAACTTTTGAAGTGATAATCAAGGTAGCCCAGTACAGACAGTTTGATAAGAAGTGTGAGAATACTTACAAGGGGAGATAGATTCAATGTTTGTAATGGCTCAGCCATTCCCAGTCCTTATTCAATCCTTTGTTGATTGTGTCTAGTTTGCATATCAATTCCAGCTCAGCAGTCTCTCCTTGGAGTCTGTTTTTGAAGTTTTTCTGTTGTAATATAGCCACCCGCAGGTCTGTCATTGAATGACCAGACAGGTTAAAGTGTTCTCCCACTGGTTTTTGAGTATTATGATTCCTGATGTCAGATTTGTGTCCATTAATTCTTTTGCGTAGAGACTGTCCGGTTTGGCCAATGTACATGGCATTGGGGCATTGCTGGCACATGATGGCATATATCACATTGGTAGATGTGCAGGTGAACGAGCCCCTGATGGTATGGCTGATGTGATTAGGTCCTATGATGATGTCACTTGAATAGATATGTGGACAGAGTTGGCATCGGGCTTTGTTACAAGGATAGGTTCCTGGGTCAGTGGTTTTGTTCAGTGATGTGTGGTTGCTGGTGAGTATTTGCTTTAGGTTGGGGGGTTGTCTGTAAGCGAGGACAGGTCTGTCTCCCAAGATCTGTGAGAGTAAAGGATCATCTTTCAGGATAGGTTGTAGATCTCTGATGATGCGCTGGAGAGGTTTTAGTTGGGGGCTGAAGGTGACAGCTAGTGGTGTTCTGTTATTTTCTTTGTTGGGTCTGTCTTGTAGGAGGTGACTTCTGGGTACTCGTCTGGCTCTGTCAATCTGTTTTTTCACTTCAGCAGGTGGGTATTGTAGTTTTAAGAATGCTTAATAGAGATCTTGTAGGTGCTTGCCTCTATCTGAGGGGTTGGAGCAAATGCGGTTATATCTTAGAGCTTGGCTGTAGACAATGGATCGTGTGGTGTGTCCTGGATGGAAGCTGGAGGCATGTAGGTAAGTGTAGCGGTCAGTAGGTTTCCGGTATAGGGTGGTATTTATGTGACCATCGCTTATTAGCACAGTAGTGTCCAGGAAATGGACCGCTTGTGTGGATTGATCTAGGCTGAGGTTGATGGTGGGATGGAAATTATTGAAATCATGGTGAAATTCCTCAAGGGCTTCTTTTCCATGGGTCCAGATGCTGAAAATGTCATCAATGTAGCGCAAGTAGAGTAGGGGCGTTAGGGGACGAGAGCTAAGGAAGCGTTGTTCTAAGTCAGCCATAAAAATGTTGGCATATTGTGGGGCCATGCGGGTACCCATAGCAGTGCCGCAGACTTGAAGGTATATATTGTCCCCAAATGTGAAATAGTTGTGGATGAGGACAAAATCACAAAGTTCAGCCACCACACTATTCATATAGTGTGATTGATCATCCAAGTCACATGGTACTGTTTCTGTTCCCAAATTGGTTGACTGAAACTTTTATAACCTGAAGAATGTTACCAGATTTGCCCATTACTTTGGGGTATGCTAATTTATTAGGATTACTCCTCTGTGGGGGGGGGTCTGTAATTCTATCAATGTACTGTTTGTGTCACGTGTTCTTATACGGAGCTCTACTTCTCCCTTCTGCAAGTTCCCTCCCAATGGATCTATCTTGCAGGGCCTGGTTCTTCCAACCCCAGAATCAGGCGAACACACACACATACATTAACAGAGCGCATCTGAGAGGACTGGGTTATTCAGCTCTCCCAAGCTGACCCCTTATATGTCCCTGGACTCAGGAGGCTGGGTCAAGCAGCATTTCCAAGCTGTTACCCTCATAGGCCCTTGGACTCAGCAGGCTGGGTCAAATAGCACCTCCAAGCTGTCACCTTCAGATGCCATGTGCACTGCATTGGAATAGAGCATGCCTGAGCATGCTGGGTCGAGCAGCACTTCCAATCGGCCACCCTCATATGCCCCAGGTTTAGCACGTCCCTATCCCCACTTTCACGTTACAATTGTTCTGGTAATAACTCACTCGATGAGCAAATTCCACAGGATTTTTGGGTGCTTCAGGGATCTTTAGCTTAAGTAGGAGGAGCGTTCCTGCAGAGCAAATGGAGAAGCCAAAAATCACCCCCTAGCGGCGGGGGGGAGAGAGAGAGAAGCAACCAGCTTAACCATGAAAGTTATTTATTGCCAGGTAATAACCATACAAGGGGAGCCACACAAGTTAGGGTCAGAAGGTTATACTTAGAGAGAGAACGAGAGAGAGCTAGGATCTCATCACGCTGTGAAGCTTGAATCGATCTGGGGTCCCAAGTTGGTGATAGCTGACGGTCCAGAATTCTGGAGGCAGGCAGAGCCCCCAGCACAGTCAGTCGGGAGAAGATGAGGTCCCAGTGGAACTGATGAAGATGTTGGATACAGGCATCAGAGCACTTATTTGAACATGGGTAGGAGTTTTTGTAGGGAAAGAACAGTGATTCAAGGGAGAACACTAGATTTACCAAAGTTATTTTGTTCAGGCTAGCCCAGTGGTTCTCAAACTTTTGTACTGGTGACCCCTTTCACATAGCAAGCCTCTGAGTGCCACCCCCCTTATACATTAAAAACACTTGTTTATATATTTAACACCATTATAAATGCTGGAGGCGAAGCAGGTTTTGGGGTGGAAGCTGACAGCTTGCAATCCCCGGAAGGGTCCCGACCCCCAGTTTGAGAACCCCTGGGCTAGACAATAGGAACTGCTCATTCCTGGCTATGGGCGGTGTTCCTTCGAGGGTGCTCACAATGCAATTAGGCAGCTTCTGTATTTTGGATACCAATAAAGGATTTATTACTAGAATTGGTCTGATAACTACTGAGCTGGGTGCATGCAGGCATAGGTTCATTAACATCTGGAGCAGAGGTCCCCCAGAGTTCAGTGCAGTTCTTGCCTTTGAGTCTCTGTTCTCCATTCTGTATGCTAATGGGGATGCCTCCCTGTCCCATCCTTGATGCAAATGAGGCAAGGGAGTTTCCTTAATCCTGTCACCCTTGTCCAGAGAGGGTTTAGGTGTGTCTCCCAGTGCCTTTTCATTGCTTTCTGTAAGTCTTTCTTCTGATCGGCTTAGGTTCAAGCAGAGGGTGGAGGGGTAGTCTTTGGTGAGTCAGACAGGCTGGGTACTGTGCCCTGGTTCCCCAAGAACACAGAGCTGGTAGGTAACCAGTAGGATTTGAATAAGTCACATGTGGCCTGGCCATTTGCTCAAATACAGAGTTGTATAAATATTCACAAAACTTTCTTTCTCTGTGACTGTGGAAATAAAAATGGTTCTCATACCTGTCATATTAAAGATAAATAAAAGGTGCCTGGAATACTGTCAAAGCAAATTCACAATTATTATTCATATGAAGACTTCTCAGCATCTGCCAAGAGGTAGTGCTAAATAGATTAATTGAGACTTGAGAAATCTTATAAAATTTTTGCTTTGATGTCTTTAAAAATTTGACATCACCATTTACAGTGCTTGTTTGTTTGTAACCCACTGAAATTTAATTAGTCAATATCAAGTCCAGCCCTCTAATGTAACATTTTAAGAAACTTTTAATTGGTCTCAGAATTTACGCCCTCCATATTCTAAAATATGCAGGTGAAATATTGGACAGCCAAGAAAAGACAGTACCTCAATCTTGGAATAAAACTGTGCTTGCTGCTGTCATTGTGACAGGAGCATTCTCACTGAAATGCTTGGTCCTTACTGCCATTTATTGATTTTGTAAACAACGACATTTCTCTTTGCTCATCCCAATCAAAAGGCCCCAATCCTACAATCAGGTCAGTACCAGCAAATGTTTGCACCCATGTTGGTACAGATCCAATTTCAGGATTGGAACCAAAGACAAGAACAATCTGAGACCATTTACCAATTTCAGGGGCTGACAGTCTGATAGTGTCTTTTGTTGTTTCCATTGTTATTTTAGGCCTTCCAAAGACAAGTGCATGAAAGTCTGACACAGCTGGAACTGATTAATAAACAGTACCGCCGCCTGGCCCGAGAAAACCGCACTGACTCTGCTTGCAGCCTCAAACAGATGGTCCATGAAGGGAACCAGAGATGGGACAACTTACAAAAGCGAGTCACTTCTATCCTGCGCAGGCTAAAAGTATTTCTCCATTTTCAAGCCATTCTCTTACAGAACTAGACTGTATGCATGAAGGATGTTGTGAGCTTCTGACTCCTCAAGCCCATGCAAGTTTTCTCCTTGGCTGGGTTATTTAAACTTTATTTTGATGATTTTGTGGGTGCTCTATCTAAAGTAGTTAAGTAATACACTGCAGGAAGATGTAGAGTTGGACCTGGGTGCCCTACTTCCCCTTAGAAGAGAAGAACAAGAATACTTGCAGTTGAACTTTTGTAACTCTGCTCTTCGCTGCTAGAGGCACAATGGTACTGAAGTGGGAACCTGAAAGAGCATAGAGGAGATCAGTGAAGAACATGTACTGATTTCAGTCAGACTCAGAAGATAGTGACGTGAAAACTAACTTTTGTGGAAGCCTCACATTGTTTCGGTTGTTTTTTCTCTTTTGTTTTTTCAGCATTTTATTGGCCAGCGCGAGGAGTTTGAGACATCACGTGACAACATTCTGGTCTGGCTAACAGAGATGGATCTGCAGTTGACCAATATTGAACATTTCTCAGAGTGCGACGTCCAAGCAAAGATAAAGCAACTCAAGGTACGGGAGGCCAGCCAGTCTGTGGCATCAAAAATATCCAAATAGGAACTGAGAGTGTAAGAAATGTTCCATGAATAGTGTTATGTGATTAAAACCCTTTATTCCCAGGACATGGGCTCAGCCCCAGTCAATCAATGGAACCATTGCTCTTTATAGAGCATGGTGTATGTGCTGATGAGTTCTTTAATGGCTGCTGAGTCCAATGCACTAGTGACAGTCCTGTGCATAGGTCGGGCACACCCATGCACTAGCAATGCTCTGAACCTGAGCAACAGATTCTTTCCTCCTCTGATGCCAGTCATTACAAAGCTTGAGCCAGTCCACCTCGCAACTTCTCTTTCCATCTACAAGCTGTCTCCGCCAACCAGAGCGGCATTCTGCACTCCTTTTCCAATCATCCATGGAGATTCCAAAGGTTACTACATCATCTTTGTAAGCATCCTAAAATCTGCACAGCAGTCTGCATCTCTTTCTAAACGCTTCACAAGCTTCAGAGTACAGCATACTCTTTGGGATCCTGTAATCCGGCATCTGCTTGGCATGTCTAAGACACTTGAGTCTTTTCTTACTAATCAAGGTTCCCATTAACGACATACCAGCACGATTTAACACTTCCACATGTGTCACCCTGTCTTGCCATCTTATTAGAAGAATTTTATGCAAGCATCTAATATGAAAGCTGTTTATTCTTTTGATATGTTTGGCATAAGTCGTCCATGTATCTGAGCCAGATAGAAGGATGGATAAAACACATATCTCATAAATATGGATTTTCACTTTAGTTGACAATTTGTTATTGTTCCAGACTCTGTCTTGCAAAAGACCAAGGTTCCTAGCTGCTTTGCTGATTTTACTAGTGAGCTCAGCATCCAGATCTGTATTGCTGGTAACAGTAGAGCCAAGGTGGCAAAATTGGTTAACAGCATCCATATGAATAAGGTGATATCTGGAACTGGTTCTGAAGAGCTTTGGTGCATGATCAGTCTTATTCAAGCTTATTGATAGCCCAATGATTTTGCATGAATCCGAGAGCTTGGTAGTAAGATGTTTTAGGGCATCAACACTGTGAGCCACAAGGGCTGCATCATCTGCAAACAACAGGTCCCTTATGATATCTCCTTCACCTTCATCTTAGCTCTGAACCTTGCAATGTTAAACAAACCTCCATTGTGTCTAGAGCTAAGATAGACACCCTCTCAAACATCATGGAACATATGTTGAAGCAGGAATGAGAAGTAAATATTAAACAATATAGGAGCCAGTATGTAGCCCTCCCTGCTTCACTCCATTGTTGATGTTAAATGAGTCAGACTCTTGATTTTCATACATTATAGTTGCCTTCATGTCATTGTGTAAGAATTTCACAAGGTTTAGCAATATAGGCGGACAAGCAAGCTTCTTCAGAACAATGTAAAGCCCTGACGGACTAACCATTTCAGAGGGTTTTGTTAAATCTATAAAAGCCATGTACAGCTTAATACGCTTCTCTCTGTACTTTTCCTGCAGTTGTCTTATGGAGAAGACCATGTCTATGGTAGACCTTCCTTAGTGGAAGCCGCACTGGCTTAGAGGATAGATTCTCTCAGCTAAAGTTTGGTAAATTAGGTAAAATAATATAGTTTAAGGTCATTTTAACGATGTTAAGAAGAGAGATACCTCTGTGATTATCACTTCTGTCTCCTCTGTTTTTGGAGAGTTGGCTGAAACAAACATCCTTAAAATCTTGTAGAACAGTTCCTTCCTTCCAAGAGCATAGCAATACCTCATGCAATCTTCGCAGCAAGTCTTTGTACATTTGTAGATTTCTGCAGAAACAGATCCTGAAGCTTTGTTGTTGGGAACCTTTTGGGTGCTTTGGTTCCTCTAGTGTAGGTTTGGCATCCAGAAACTTCAAACCCAGGAAATTTGTGTAGCACACATTGGCCTACTACAGACTCCCTTGAGTATATCATTCCATAGTGCTCAATCCACCTCACCCATTGCTTTCCTTTATCTGCTATGATATTGCCATCCTGATCTTTCAGCAGAGCTGTCTCGTTCTTTATTGGCCCAATGGCTTTTCTAATGCCCTCATACAACCGTCCACTGTCACCTCTGTCAGTTGCCTGTTGGATGCTGTCACAGAGACCCAATCAAAATTTTTGAGCACACATCCTGGAAGCTATTTGAACAACCTTACGAGCGTCTCTTAGATTGTTGAACAAATCAGTAGTAGAAGTAGACCTTCTAAGTGATCAGCACAGATCTTTTCCTGTCAGTAAGTGGCAGCAGTATCTCCAAATGGTCTACATACCATTTTTTCAGTACTCTTTCCAAAACTCTTGATGGCCACATTGTACATACTTATCTTCAGTGCTTCCCATGTATCTGAAGCAATTTCATTTGTTTCAACTGTCTTTGCTGCTACTTCTTTATAAAGCCCATTTCTTGATAGGATCATTGATTTGGCACATGTCAATACGAGGTTGCATGGCAATTTTTTAGGTGCATCCTCTTAGCTTGAAATTTCACTTTGCGGCAAGCAAGAGAGTGTTCTGAGTCACAGTCTGAACTTTGGAAGGATCATGTATGCAAGATATCTTTCAAATATGTATGTCTTATCAGTACCAGTTCCAGCTGATGCCAGTGCTTGGCCCTCAGGTGTCTCCACGAGGTGGTTGTTCTGATGTTACTAGCAAAGAAGGTGTTGGTAACGGATAAGCCTTGCCTGGCATAGAGCTTAAGAACTCTCTAACCCTTATCATTCATACATTCAATGCCATGCCTACCCAGAATCCGAGGCCAGATCTCAACATTGGATCCAACTCTTGCATTGAAGTCTCCAAGTATTAGGATGGGTTCTTTCCATGGAATCTGCCAATCAGTTCTTCCAGCTGTTGGTAAAAGCTATCCTTCTCCTCATTGCTAGCCTGCAGAGTTGGCACGTAGACACTGATGAGGTTAATGAATCCTTTCTGTAGACTTACTTGAAGTTAGTCTATACATATGGACCCTGCAATCGGAGCTTCACACAATGACATAAATTCATTTCTGAGAGCAAAACCCACACCACACTCTCTCCTTATTCCTTCGGGTTTGCCATACCAGTAAATGGTATAGTCCTTCTTCTCCCTCTGAACTCTGTGTCGGAGAGCTGAGTTTCTGAAAAAGCTGCAGTATCAATTCTGAAACATGCAAGCTTGTTACTCAACACAAACATTTTCCTCAAATCCAAATTCAGATCAAAGTCATATCCAGGGGTCAAAGTCCGACTATTCCAGCAAGCAATTCTATTTGTAAAAGCAGCAATTCTATTTGTAAAAAAAAAAAAGTAAACAATGAGAAAGGGCTTGTCTGACCCACCTTTTCTAGGGCTACCCTCACATGAGGCAAGCAGGCCATTCCTAAACTGTGCTGCTTAGAAATCTTGTTAGCTGCCCCACAGCCCTTATGCCTCTTTCAGATCCCTGCAACCATCTTGCCAAGACCTTCAGCTCATACGCCTAGACAAAATTATGGAGGAGCAGAGGCTGCCATAGACATGTCACCCTTCCCCCTTTAGACCACGGTTTGTGCATGGTTTCTGCTCTACCACAATGTGACTCATTATTTGCTGAGCGCTTTGGAACATCTGCAGTGTAAATGTAAAACAACTTGTTAGTATGTGTTAATATAGCTTTAGAATATGTATTCATTATAACGACCTTATCTACCTAAGACTTTCAAAACTCACAGGAGTGGCTTGTTCAGAGGACAGTCCTCTTCCCAAATACAGCACGGTAAATCATGAGACTTGCTGGGTAGAACTTTAAGTGCTACTTCATTAGCTTATATGGGAGAGTATGGCAAGGGAATGCTGAGTTGCACCATCAAATTGTGCTTACTCTGTGTAATGGTCCTTGTTTGTGTTTGGTAAATATACCATCTCTGCTACAAAGCTCTGTAAGACATAGCATTCTTGGTAACTGAGAATTGCTTAATGTTGGTTTTAATGATAACATAAAGTCATGGCTTTTTATGCTGCACAGGCTTTCCAGCAAGAGATCTCCCTGAACAACAATAAAGTTGACCAGATAATTGTCCAGGGTGAGCAGCTGATAGAGAAAAGCGAACCCATAGATGCAGCTGTCATTGAAGAAGAATTGGATGAGCTCCGGCATTACTGTCAAGAGGTCTTTGGTCGTGTGGAACGTTACCACAAGAAATTGATCCGCCTTCCTGTATGTATCCTCTTTATTTCCTTTTTTAAGATTTATTATTAATTTACAAATATAATAATGGTGAAAGAGTTTGTGTGTGGGGTGTAATATATATGACAAAACACCCCATAATCTTTACTTCTTGTAACCTGATCCTTCCCTTCCCCCGCACCTCTGTGTGTTATCACATATTGTGGTGTTTTGTCTTGTTCAGACTGCAGACTCTTCAGGGCAAAGAACCTTTCTCATTTCTATAAAGCATCATGCACACCTATGCATTATAAATCAGAGCTTTATGAATGAGAGTTTTGATGCTGTACTGGAGACATAAAATTCTTCTTGCCCTGCAGGGTGAATTCTATTGAATAGCATTGAGTTTACTGAAATAAAGACACTCCTTCCTTGCAGGGCAGATGGAACTTTAAATATCCAGAACTGAATGTACAGCTGGGAAGTGAGAGAGGGTGATTTTGGAAATCAAACTGGAAAGCACCCTGAGGGAAAGCAGTGAGAAGCACTTTTCATAACATGAAAGAATAGATGAGAGCAGCAATCAAGATAAACGCCTTTTATAGTTTCTATAATTTGGTTCCAAAATGTTGCTCTAATTTTGCTGTCTGTGTAGAGATAATATCTAGAGAAAATTTGGAGACAGTTGCCTTACATGAGACTATACAGATGAGCATTAAGCAGTGAAGATGAATTTATTCTTAGCCTCTTTTACTCATTTTATCTTTTTATTTTATATGCATTTTAAAAAAAATCAAAAGAGGATCAAAGAAAGATACAAAATGGGAATCCTGTCAGTGTTATCCAGTGACATTTTTATCTCATTGACCCAGGTAGAAAGGACATTGTTTCCAAGGGTTGAATTAATAGTCTCTGTTCTGGTGTTTCCTTCTAGCTGACAGACGATGAACATGACCTCTCTGACAGAGAGGTGGATCTGGATGAATCAGCAGATCTCTCTGACATACACTGGCACGACAAATCTGCAGACAGTATTCTGTTCCCACACCCCTCCTCCAACCTCTCACTGTCACTTGCCCAACCGATGAGAAGTGAGCGGTCAGGGCGGGATACTCCTGCAAGTGTAGATTCCATCCCTTTGGAATGGGATCATGACTATGACCTCAGTCGGGACTTGGAGACAGCCGTTTCGAGGGCACTGCACTTAGAGGAGGAGGAAGGACAAGAAGACAAAGATTTCTATCTTAGGGGAGCAGCTAGTATAGCAGGTATTGATTGCTTCTCTCATATCTCTCTCAATAAAGGGAAATAAATATTGCATATAGGATCATATTGCTGGGGAGTTCCTAGGAATGGGAAAATATTCCAAAGAGCTTCAGAAGACCTCAAATAGCTGTCCTGGAATGGTCTCCTGGTCTTTGACACAATATTACAGGCTTCTGGATGAGTGCAGGCTTGGAATATCACAGAGGCATATTCACTGAATGACAAAGAGGGAACTGGCTATTTTATTGCACCCTGTGTCTGCCAGATGTGACTGGTGTTGCCTATAACAGGGTTGGCTAATACAGTCTTTTGACTGGAGGAAATGGTACTGGATGATTGCAAGAAAAATGGAAGGGAGAGAAAATTCCAAGGAAACATCTGACACATTCACCCACTGGACCACATGTTAAAGTCTAAGTGAGTTTTTACTCAGTCCTTACTCAGGCAAGACTCACATTGACATCTTTGGGACGTTTGACTTAGACTTCAAGACTTGGCCTTTTATGCGTTCATGAAACCTGTCTGTCTGTATGACTATGTGCATATTGTGTAACAAATACTAATGAGGACTAATGTGTCTATATGTTTGAAGCATGTAGACATGGTCCATTTATTGTTAGAGAGGCCTAAATTCAAGATTCTGTTCTGTCTTTAATTGTGATAGTCTTGTGCTTTTCAGTTCCTTGACACCTTCTAAAAAGAGGCTAACTTACTTAAAGCTATTTTCAGCAGGAATTCTGTGATGCAATTTAACTCTGTTTATTCAAAAGGAATATGGAAATTAGAATTGGTGATCTACTCTCCTTCTGGGAAAGTTGGTTTCCTGGTACAAGAAGACAACAATTGCTGAGATATCAACTCAGATTGTGCTTGTATTTTTGCAGATGTAGAGATCCCAGAAAGCCCCGAGGCCTATGTAAAACTTACTGAAAATGCACTCAGAAATATCTCTGGTAGACATCAAAAAAGCCTAAGCATAGCCAGACCCAGATAACCCGACCCAGATAACCCAACCCATACCTGTAACAGTGTCTTCTTCTCTTAGCTCATCTGCTGTACTTCTCACAGCTCACAAGATAGATATTTTCTCACATGACAGCACTAGCATGTCAATGCAGAACTTTCCTGCTTTATTACCATTCATAAAGGTCTTGTTTCTTCCATGCAACCAGCAGGAGTGGAAAGAGTTTTAAAAAGCTAGCTAGGGTGCAATATCTTTTAGCTAAAGTACTGGCTAATTAGATGTAGCTAATCAGTATTTTACTCCAATCGGTACCGGCTCCTTGTTGTCCAGACTCCAGTATTGTAGCAGAGGGATTCAAAATAAGAGATTCTAATAACAGGGTTATTAAAACCCTTGGTTTTCCTCTGGGAAGAGGCTGGTTTCATAAGGGATCATCTGCAGCTGTTAAAAAAAAAATGTTGTTTTTGAACATCTCCTCCTACCTAAACCAATGGAGATCAGGTGTATTCCAGAAGTGACTTGATCTCTAGGAAGAAATTACAAGTTTGCCATGTTTTAGAAGCATTGCCTGCTGGAGCTGGTGGATGTAACTATAACAGCATTGCTTGGTATTTACATACTGCTTTTCATGTTCAAAAGTAGTATAGAAATAGAATCCTTAAGGTACACCAAAATTCCACTCTATTAGCTTCAGGGGAAATGCCAAAATGTCTACTGTAAAAAGAAGTGAGAGAAAAAAATTGAACTTAGTCCTGAGTGATTGCCAGGTCTGAAAAGGAGCGATGTCACAGAAAATCTCACTGTGAGAGACTGGTATAAAGCCCACTGAGAATTTAGTCTTCCAGGGGGATCAAGAATTATTTTGGGGAAAGAGTCTCTTCAAAACAAGTTGCAGGCCTATTTGCACCTATGGAAGCTTTAATACTGTCCTCATGGCAAGTATTAGTATTCATCAGTATAACATCTGTGCTCTGGAAAGTTGCTAACCCGCTAACATAATCAGTTACAAATTTGTTTTGTCATTCCCCAACATGTACTATTGCAGCCACCTTTTCCATGCTGTCTAACCTGGTTAGTAATTCTTATGTTTTTCCTTGGATACAAAGTGAAGGCTTTGAAAAATCTCAAATCAGTAGACACATCTTTTGTAATTTTGCCACAGGAGAACCAGGTGCCTTGGAAACACACATCCGTCAACTGGATAAGGCCTTAGACACTAGTCGTTTCCAAATACAGCAAACAGAAAATATCATTCGCAGCAAAACACCCACAGGACCGGAACTAGATTCCAGTTACAAAGGATATGTGAGTACAAGGTGTATTGCCACCTAGTGACTGAATTTAAAATAACATTACTCCTCATTTTTCTGGATACAGACTAACACAGCTACCCTTCTGATACTTAAAATAACAGTTCTTGTGACAGGGCACTATATTTAGAGTACAAGTGCTAATAAATTAACATAGAATAGCCATTGAAAAAATGGCTCTTGCAATGGAACAGATGGTTCGGTATAAAGCTGTTACCTCCTCTCAGCCCCATTCACAAACACGCGATCTCTACCCTCGATCACATACAGTTATTGTTACTTTAAGGTTATGTAATTATTTGTGAGTTTATAATACCATGAGATTGTAGGAACATAACCCCAGTAGGTTCATTTTCCAATTAAATTTGTGTCGATATCCCAGAGCAATTTCACACGCACCCATTTATCCCTCTGAGATCATTCTTGTTTTTTAAAAAAACTTCCTTACCTCTTAAGATTTTTAAGAATTTTATAGGCTAATGCCTGATATTTGTTTTAATTACACATTATAAACATGTTGTATATGGGAATCAGTGATAAAAATTTTTAGGAGAAAACTTTGTAGAATAAACCTCAACAAACAGCATTGTAAGCAGCTAAGTTTAATTTGGTCCTCCCTTTGTGCAGCAGGATGGGCTTGATGACTTCTCGAGGTCCCTTTCAGTCCTACATTTCTATGATTCTCTGACATTCCTGTCAGAAAGATTTTGTGTGTGGATACACCATAATTTTTCCACTCTTGTGTTGTGTAACTTTCTTTCACTCCCCAAGTCTCGCAGTATCCTCTTCTTTCCAGCTATAGGGCAGATGTCCCCAAACTGTGGCATGCGTCTCCCCTCCCAGGGGCACGCGGAGGAACCTTCAAAAGGGCGTGGCAGGGCCCGGGCCAGCCCCCACGGGGTGCAGGGAGGGAGCGTCATGCAGTGCTCCCCGCCCCCAGCTCTGCTCTGCTCCCACCCACAGCCATATCCCTGCAGCCAGTCCTGCACCTGGCCCTGTCCCCAGCCTCACTGTAGCTCTGCTCCTGGCCCCGCCCCCAGCCTCAGCTGCTGGCCACAGCTCCATTCACGGACCAGGGTCAAGGCGGGGGGGCAGGGCTGGGGGCAGAGCCACACCTGGGCAAGGGCCCGGCTGCTAGCCCCCACCTCAACCCAGGTCCTGCCCAGCCTCGGCCCGGGGCTGTGGCTCCAGCTCCAGCTCCACCCCCAACTGCAGCCTCAGCCTTGGCCTCCTTACCCCTGTTCACGTTCGTTTCTCTCCACCCACCACCTGAGCCATGGCCCCACTCCCAGCCACGGCTTGGGGGGGCGCACAGGGGTAAATGGGGGGCATGACACTCAAAAGTTTGGGCACCACCGTCCTAGTGTCTTAATGTTTATAGAAAAAATGTCACCTGAAGACATCCATTCTTTGACTCTGGCAATATCCTGATACAGTGGTACTGAATTATTTCTGTTAGTGGCATTTGGACCTCTACTCTACGTTAAATCCCTTAAATCTCACATGTACAGTTCTTTTTTTGTGTATGGATCAATGCAAAAATGATAAAAATAATATCGAGACACACAGCATCTCATTGAGATTGTATTGGCCAGAGTATCTAATGGCTTTTGAGACAGAAAGATACCCTCACAATTGGCAGATCATTAAAACAATAGACTGCTTCCCATTCTGTCATGTCAAGACCCATTTTCAGAATGTCTTTGAAAATTGCTTTGTAATTAGCCTTTTACATCTAGAGTTATTCTACCATGGCATAGATTAATGAGAACTATTTATTTTTAAACAGATGAAGCTACTGGGTGAGTGCAGTGGCAGCATAGACTCAGTAAAAAGGCTTGGTTACAAACTGAAAGAGGAAGAGGAGAAGCTCTCTGGATTTATAAACCTGAATAGTACTGAAACACAAACAGCTGGTACGTAGTGTTGAATCCTTCCATGGGAAACACATGAAATGAGAAGCAATATGTATAGTATTGTCAGAGTAAGCACTTGGGATTATGCAGGAAAGTAGGAATTTGCTTCATATTGACCATTTTAAGTAACTTGTCACATTATATCTATCCCTAAGCACTTGAGCAAATCTCTCTATATGCTGTACATACAAGTTAGATATCTTCTGATAGGAAAAAGTGTTTAAAGTTGAGTTTACAAAATACCCTTTGTGCCTGTTTTAATCACTGATCTAAATTACTTTTACATTTTTAGCAAAGCGAATATTGTAACCTGCTCCTCTCTAAACCACATACACATGGGGTGAATGACTATGGAAAACAGCCTTTACTTATCTCCATGTAACATAGATGTTTGTCTTCTACACTGGCAGTAATTTAAACATATTTATGGAAGGACAAGCGTTTTTATTGAAAAGGTCCAAGGATGTGTGCAGATAGCAATAATTATATGTGCAGATGGCTAGTTAAATATATAAATGGCCATCTGCAAATACAAAATCCTTATTGCACACACAGTCATTCATTATATGAATGAAACAGTTTTATCCATGAGGCTAGGGCTTCAGGAGAGAAATAAGGCACTCCTGAGTTCTAATCCTGGCTGTGGCATGGATTTGCTGTGTAGCCTTGGACAAGCCGCTTAGTCTCTTGCCTCAGTGTCCCCAACTGTAAAGTGGGGATAATAATACAATTGCCTACATCGCAGGGCTGTTGTGAAGATTAACGAATGTCTGCAAAGAGTTTTGTATACGTAAGTGCTGTAATATAGGCAGGTATAAGTGTGCGTGCAAATATAGACGGATAATATATCCTTTGTATATCACACAGTGGGCTAAATATTTAATTGCATAAAGTCATAGAAGTGAGAGTTGAAAAAGACTTAGATCAGCTGGTCCATCTTTTGCTATGTAAAGCCACGTACCCAGTGTTGTCTTAACTTAATGTTCTGTGTGATAATGTTTTGTTTAGGCTGCCGTATACTCAGTGTTCTATTTCATGTAAACATGGATGTAATTGTGCATATCATGTATATGCCTTTGTTTTTATTGCATTATGTCTCTGTTTGGCAGGTGTGATTGATCGCTGGGAGTTAATCCAGGCCCAAGCTCTAAGCAAGGAACTCAGAATGAAACAGAACCTTCAGCAGTGGCAGCAGTTCAACTCTGACCTGAACAACATTTGGGTTTGGTTAGTGGAGACTGAAGAGGAGCTAGAGAAACTCTGTCATCTTGATCTCAGCACCGACATACAAACCATTGAGCTCCGAATCAAAAAACTGAAAGTAAGGTTTTATCTCCGTTTTCTGGCAGTTGCTTCAGTAATGGCCTACCATGCATCCTGTGCATTGCACTCCATTCATGAGATACAGTTGATATTTGGTATTCACTTTCTGCATTCCCTGCACAGGAGAATGTGACTAATGATTGGGGTGAGGAACTGGAAAAATGGTTTGAGAAATCACTTATTTGCAGAAAAATAAACCACCACCGTTTTCCTGAAATTCCAAATAAATGTTGGAAACCACTCTATATGCAAGCTACATTTTCAGAATAGCAGAAGCCAGCTGAATTAATGAAGCTGAGAAAAGGCCAAGTTAAGTAAAATAAAATCTGTCTTAGCCCAGCTCATGGCAAAACCCAGCCATTTTTAAAATAAATGGTACTCTTCTATTTTTCTGTTCGTTACGATCTCTTTTTTTCTCTGGGTCCTCACATTGTGCCCTCCTAGGGGTCCTAAGCTTGGTGCGCTCTGCTACCACTCTACCAACCCAGGTTCAGTTGCTGGATTGTGTGTCTCCTACCCTGGGCGAGAAGAATATCAGAGCCAATGTGAAGGCAGCATGTTCAGCACTTGGAGTATTGGGGAGAGGGAGAGTGCTGCTTTCAGTGACCCCTATAGTCAATTCAGGAGCAGCATTAATGTGTTTTAGATGGAATCCAGTCCAGCTGCCCTCACTGTGATATGGGGCATTATGAGGACCTGGGGAAAAGGCTGTAAACTAGGGAGAAAAATGGAATCTTCCATAAGAATCCTCTTTTTCTCCTTTGGAAGAAAATAAATAATATGGACAGTGGTCTCAAGATGATGAACATAAAAAAGCCAACATAATTTTCAACATAATTGAGAGGCAGACGCTTTAGTGTTGTCAAGCATTTGTCAGGAGCTACACCACAATTTTTCCCTATATCTCATATTTGCTCCAACATTTGCATAACTAGGCTGTATGTTTTTTGCCAGGCCTTCCTCGTCTTTCAGACATTTGAAACACAAGCCAGTTCTTCTGATCTTTAAAATTCAGCCATGACAACAGGGTTTTAAATCTTAAAAGTTTAACTGGCTTATACTAAGTTTTATTGCGAACATAAAATAGTAGACGTTAAAGAGTGAACATTTGCAGTATTACCACAATTGCCACAGATATTTCCTGTCCTAAGTAAAGAGAGAACCCGGTTAGCTAAAATACTCTTGCATTACCATACAGCAAATAATTGCTCTTTAATGGCAACCACTACATTTGATTCTTCTAAAAGTCTGTAGCATGCTTACTTGGTGTTTTTAACTCCATTCTCCTGTCATCCAGGAGTTGCAGAAAGCTGTTGATAACCGCAAAGCGATCGTCCTGTCCATCAACCTGTGCAGCTCCGAATTCACTCAATCTGATAGCGAAGAAAGCAAGAAGCTGCAAGAGCGCCTATCTCAGATGAACATGCGCTGGGAACGTGTATGCAGTATGATTGAAGAATGGCGTTGCTCACTGCAGGATGCGCTAATGCAATGTCAGGTCAGTATTGGTGTGTGGGATCTTGTTCCCTTCTTGAACATAATGAGGAATTCTAGAGATGATGGGATTCATTCTCTCTCTCTCTCTCTCTCTCTCTCTCACACACACACACACACACACACACACACACACACACACACACACACTTTTCACAGTTTCCTACTCTGAAAGATCAAACCTAATTCTGCCCACATATGCAAACTAAAATGCAGTTTGTGAAGCCTGGCTCTTGAAAGATCTCTGTGCGTTACCTGAAGCATGTATTCTAAGTCCATGTTCCAGATATTCTAAACTGAAGTATAGTTAAAAGATGATTCTCCACAGCTATATTCTGTATGCTAGCATTCACACCTATGCAAAGCAAATGCAAAGTGGGTGTAAACCACTACCAGAGCAGAACAGTATTCATGCAGTGGCAGGGGTATCAGGCCCATCAAGTATTTGCAATAATACTGTAATATAGTATACTAATATAGGCTTGTAATACTATAGTAATATAAGAATATAGCCAATCGAATCTGTTGTGGGAAATAGCGATGTGGCAGAAAACCTCAGCATAATTCAGGGCTCTCTTAAGCTCTCACATGTCTCTTGTAGGATTTCCATGAAATGAGCCATGGTTTGCTGCTTTGGTTGGAGAACATTGACAGAAGAAAAAATGAGATCTTGCCTATTAATCCAAACCAAGACTTGGACACTCTGCAGGATCATCACAGACTGCTAATGGTAGGATCATAAATGCCTGGAAGGTTTAAAGCCTTCAAAAAAAATTGACAAGCAGAGAGAAGGTAGTTCTTGAGGTTAGTGATTGGTCTGTGAGGTATACAGTATACTTAACCCTGTGGTACTAAGAAGGTCAGGGATTCTCTTTAGCATGGGTAGAGGGGGTAGTGAAATTGGTGGTTAAAAACATTTGGTTTAATATAGAAAACATCTGTCTAATTACCTTATTGGCTGTTGTTTATTTGTTTTTAGTTTGGGGTTGTTATTTTGGAAAGGCTATTTTTCATTGCAACTTGTTGGGCTAAACAGGAAATCTAAAATAGTCTACTGCTCGTGATATGAGGTTTAAAAGAAATTGGAAGGCATTTATCACCTTTCTTCATTATAACCTGCCAGAATTTTAGGGCTAGTAGAGCTTTTTTCAGTGTGTCTATAGTGGTCGTCTTGGAAATTGAAGTCATTGCCATCTGTCTGTTTTATTGTTTTTGTGGAAGTTCTAGCATTTTCTTTCACATGTTTCATAATATTTAAGTAGAAAAATGTGATTCTTTGGCTTTGCAATAGCAAATCAGACGCGAGTTGCTAGAGTCTCAGCTGAAAGTGGTGTCACTCCAAGATATGTCCTGCCAACTGCTGGTCAATGCTGAAGGCAAGGACTGCCTGGAAGCTAAAGAGAAAGTCCATGTCATTGGAAACAGACTCAAGCTCCTACTGAAGGAGGTCACACATCACATCAAGGACCTAGAGAAAATCTTAGACATCTCAAGCAGTCAACTGGTAAATTGTCCTATTGTATTCTCTCCTTTACCACTCATTGAGGGCTAGTTTTGTAATCGCACTGACCTTTTTCAGACGATCAGCTGTAAAATACACTATTGGCCATTATTTTGTTGCTTAGGACTGTGATGCTTGACTAAGTGGTATGGAACCATTATGAAATCTCCTTCGTAATTTGTACTGTCCAATAACTTTCCTGTCTCTGAGACAGCAATTCATAAATTCCAAGGCCAGACAGGACCACTGTGATCATCTAGTCTGACCGCCTGTGTTACATAGGCCAAAGAACATCCCCCCTCAAAAATTGCTACAGCAGATCTTTTAGAAGAACATCCTATCTTGCTTTAAAATCGCCAGTGATAGAGAATCCTGCATGACCCTGGGTAAACTGTTCCAGTCATTAAATTACCCTCACTGTTAAAAATTGGCATCTTATTTCCAATCTGAATTTGTCTGGGTTCAACTTCCAGCCTTGGCTGCCTACTTTGCTGCCATTGATTCAGTCAACTGGCAGAGTACATGGGATAGCTACTGTAGCTGCAGTATCTGAACCTGTGGCATCTGAGTTATTTCCACAGAGTAAACAGCATCTACTTTCCTATTGACATACTAATGAAAAAGCTTGAAATAAATTCTCTAGTGTGCTAACAAAGACCCTGTTTGTTTGTGTTTTCTTAGCTTTGGAAGTGTATTCCATAGCAGCACAAGTTCTCTTGCAGATGAGAGTTGGGAATGTTATGCTTGTGTCTTCATTGTACCTGCCCCAGTCACACAGAAGACTTTAACACTCTCCATTGTTTTCAGTCCCTCCTCTTGTAGTCCCCAAAACCTGAATTAGCACAAAGTATGAAGAATGTGATCTGTTTTCAATCTGTCTAGTGTCTGTCTCTCTCTGTCTCTATCTGTATAAAGTGATGTCTGGGATTCCAGTGGGAATTTTCACTGAGTACACAACACCTCTTTACCTTTTAAAAACCAATAAAGAGCCGTCGTTTTCTTGGTAATGCCTTTGCCTTACCTTGGGCAGTTAAATGTTCTTTCTGGCAGCATATTTGTTTGCCTGTCTTTCTCTTCAGAGCCTAACATGTAATTTATAGTGATTTAATCCTACAGATTTGCGTAAATTTAAACCTCCCTTTGTCATATTTCAAGGATCAGTAGTGCAAAGCACTCTGCTAAAACCAAGGATTTCATTCCCTTTTTCTGAGTGTGGTTTCCTTGGCAGATTACTTATGTTCTTCTAATCTCTTATGATTCTGAACTTTAGGATTTGTCTTCATGGTCCTCAGCTGATGAACTGGACACTTCAGGATCCCTCAGTCCTGTATCTGGAAGAAGCACACCAAGCAGACAGAGAACGGTAATTTCATGCCAGATACCTTCTATCGCCTCTTGGGCGGAAGCACCAGATATTTACAGTAGCTGGAGCCAGATGAGAGGTCTACACCATCTCCCTGATAGGAAAGAAAAGGGCACAAACCAAGAATTCCCCTCAAACAAAACTGCTTCCCCAACCCTGCTGCATCTCTCTCCCTGCATGAAATCAGAATTAGAAAATGCTCTGTATAAAATCTAGGCTCAAAGTGTGGCTGGAGTTTTGTGGTATGGCGCACACTCTCTCTTGTGTTCTGTTCAAGCGATGGCAGCATCCCAAGGTCTGGTCTTGTCCCAGCACAGTTGCAGCCAATCCCTCTGCTTTATACCTGGCATCCTCTGCAGAGCTGCTTTGTCAAGAACCTCAATAAAACTTTCTTTTCATGATCGATTAAAACTGTAGCTGGAGCCAGAATTTTATTGAGACTTTGGATGAGAGGCTGCATAGAAAGCTTATAAGGCATTGTCAGAAACACTGGAACAGAACCTGATCAATGGCTGTGACAACAGCTCTAATGTTTCATGTTGTCACCACTAGAACACAATACAAGAAATGCAGCACACCGTGCTGCACTCGGCTTCTCCACACTTTGATCCCTGTATGGAACTGGAATTTTTGTCTTTCTTTACAGTTCTTTTGTTTGATTTATTTTAATTATTATTCAGTTTTCCTTAGTTCTTAACTATCGATTTTTCATTTGCACTTTTTATAAAACATCTGAGTTCTGTCCTGATGAACTTTGTGGTCTCTTGAAATTGATCTTGCTGCATTCACTAGTTTTCTTTAGATCCTAGTTTGAGAATGTAAAGGAATACTGGCTTTTCAAAAGGGTTGAGAACAACATGCAACATCATTTTATTTCTGGAGTCATTAATTTCATATTTTTATTAGCCACTTTTTACAAAATTACTAATAAAAGTCATGATACCATAAACTAGAAGATGCCTGCACGCTGCAGAAAGTGATAAAGTAATTTACTATAGCAAACTTTGGCTAAAGAATTGGTAGAAATGTAGTATGTCTTATATTAACCTTTTAATCTGTATTTGTTCATGTCTAATACAATACTGTGGTTTACATACATTATTTTCTTCATTTTTGTCCATAATGTACAGTGTAAGATGAAAGACTCCCGAGGGCCTCCCTTTTTGCAGCTGTAATTTTGGAAACAAAAATTGATGTCTCTTAGAATTCTAATACCAAGCACATCACCAGTGCTAGGTCTATAATAATTGCCTGCCATCCAGAGACTTTCAGCTAGTTAACCTTCTAAGCTGAATTAATTATGCTAGGAAATAATTGCAAGTGCAGTAATGCACCCACAGTTATTTGGCCCTCAAAATTATGGGTGGAAAGAGGGAAGCCAGACTTTTTAAAGGTGACATTTAGAATATAATTTTTAATGTTCTACAGAACGTTAATTTAGCTGCAATTAAATATAAACACCCTTAAGTGCATCTCTTTCAATAAGATGAATTAATTTATATCTCATGTAACAAATTACTTGAGCTAAAAAAAAATTTAACACTCTTTTTTTGGTACCAAGTCTAGTATGATTTTAATTTTAATGATTAAAACATTCTGTCAAGTTCCTTTTGCCTGTTCAAAGCATTTTCATATTCCGCTCAAAGCAGAAGAAAAGCCAGTTTCCTTGGTTCATGGGTATTGGTCACTTCATTTGATTTTATGTTTCCTTTGCTGCACTTTTAATTTGATTTCATCAGTAGCTTGTCTTTATTTGCCTGGACTGAACATTCTTCTTTCTTTACCCCCTGTTCATTGCAAACAGCCACGGGGCAAATGTAGTGTCTCACAGCCTGGACCCTCTGTCAGCAGTCCACACAGCAGGTACCTTATTCTCCTGGTTTCCGCACTCTGTTCTAGAATTCCAAGAGGATGATGGAAATTGCCCATGATGTCCATTAAGTGTCTCTCCACACTTAATCTGTCAAAGGGACAGTAATTAACCATTTCAAGTGCAGAGTTCCTTTGTAAGCAGGATTCAATTATTACAGCCAAAATATCTGTAAATAGAAATATCAGGTAATTCTTGGAATATACAGCTTTTGCTTCCCATTAGCATCATTTAAATTTAAATTTGTTTTATTTATTTGATCACATGGGTGTTTGTTTATTTGATCACATGGGTATTGTTCATAATATTGCTTGTTACATTAAGACCTGATCAGCAGATACACCATGAGGTTCATGGCAAAGACTTTTTATCATCCTCTTTATTTCTAGATATTAAATTAAGGCAAGTATTACACCAATACAATATTTTAGAATTTGTAAAACCCACAAATCTGAAGAAAACACACTAACATCCTCTTTTTTTTTTTTTAATTTTTGTTAATATTTTGTTCGGTTTGTGGGTTTTCAGTTCTCATCATTCAGAATGAAAAGTCAGAATTTGAGAATTTTCATCCTAAAAATTGGTAGCATCTTTTCTCTCTGCAATCATAGAACTTCTTTGCAGATATTACACACTGACATTAAGGTGACACTTGACAAGTGCTTGCATCCACTATTACTCTAGGAGCAGCGCTGCCCCATTTCTGGATGACCACTAGAGAGCAGACTTGCAGCTGCAGCTTTTTGCTTTCCACCTTGTCTCCAGCAATCTGTCATCTCTGCGGCTAACAGTGCTTCTGCATTCTCTGTTGTTGGTGTGATGTGTGTGTCCCTTCACTCTTTCACTGATCAGTTCACTTTGCCCTATAGAATAAACAAAATAATGTTTTAAAAAACAAAAATATATATAAACATTGTAAGGTACAGGTCCTGTCCCATTCAGCATCTAGTGAGTTGCAACAAAAAATTAAAATTATATTGGGGGGTGGAGGAGGAAGGAGGGGAAATATATATGGAACTGTAATCAAACTTACACTTTCTTTGTCATCTATGTAGTAAAATTGAAATCCATTAAAATAGTTCTTGTTCAAATGCAAGAAATTTTAGGTTTGAAGCTGGGCCAAAATAGATTTATACAGTGATTGAGCAATGGTCAGGCATTCAAAAAAACTTGAATGCACTTTGTACTTGATGACCTTCATTCCGTAAAGACAAACCATGCTTTTGCTCAACAAAGCAACAGTGTGAAATATTGGGGGAGGGGGGAGGAGCAAAAACGGCTAGCATTTAGAACTAGTCAATATCCAAATTATTTCCAAGTAATATTTGCAATGTTTTAAATGTGTATAGAGAATCAGTTCATGACTTTAGCTGTACCAGTTCACAATCAAAATCCAAGTGATGTATGGTAGGTAGAACATTTAGTCTTCCAGTGCTTCCAAGAAAGTATATTGCTTGGTTGAAAAAACAGTAAAATAGCATACAGAATAAGTGATGTATACTTAAACAAGTGACCCCAATTCTCTGTTCTTCTCTCAAATGGAGAATCAGGGAGAATTTTTCTACCTCCAGTCAGTATAGGGCTTGGCATTCCCTTTCTTATAGAAAGGGGGAAGGGGGGATTGGAAACTTAATCTATGACCATTAACAGCTAAGCATATGTCTTTTATGAACCTGTCTGAAGAACAGCGTTTAAATCAGGCAGATAAGCATGCTTGCACTAGCAACACTAAACTAAAGAAATATGTTGTGTCTGCTCCTCTGCTCCCCTTTACATGCCCAGCCACACATGCACCCCTTTGAGAAGGCTTCTGTGTTGTGGGGTGAGCGACTGGCCCAGCGTGCGTCTTAGCAGCGCTTTGCGGCTTTGGGATCAGCCCACATTCTAACAGTGGCATCTGCGCAGCACCTCTCAGATCAGCTCTCTTCAGCGCTGTATATTAACACATCTCATAGCTGTTCAACACAATATTCAATTTGTCATTCAGACAAGCGTGGAATACAAATGAGTTACTACTGAATGGGAAACTTAGTCAAATGCGCAAGCCAGACAGGTTGTGGTTGATGTGTAACGTGGTTTTAACTGATAAAGCAGTACAAGCTGTCACTGTGTTCTTTAATATTTTGACATGCCTCTGATCAGAGTACTTCGTGTTTGATCTTGCACTGGATCAGCAAACTCTAATAGACTATAGTGTAAGGGAGAACCAAAGAGAAATTAGACATTTGTATCCCATAGGATTTTGCAATGGAAAGTTACTTACTTTAAAAATTAGAGGGTCAGTGGGGTTTTATATTAAGCTTGATGACATTTTACCTTTCCATTATCATAACAAATAGGTTAACATATTTACTGTATCCTGTTCATTTGTCACACAACCCCTGCTGTTTAGCAAGATATCCTCCCAGATCTCCATGATTACAGTATGGCATGAATCTGTTTTGCCAGGCAGTACAAGCTGTTGCATGCTAATTAGGAAAAGCAAATCCCAAAAGTGCATTTTCTCCTAGGCAGCTAACATAGCTTTCAGAAAATGCACACCTGGACCTATGCCTGCCTGCAGATTTTTTGAAATGATTAAAATGTTAAAAAGACCAAAATAATTGTAAAATTTGCATCAGTGTGTTTACATTGTCTCTCTTGGGTAGCTTTATTCAAGTTCTGGCGCCACTTCCTAACACCACCACCCCACCTCCACCCCGAATCAAATAGCAAATTTATAAACTCACCTTTAATTCTTGAACCAAACTAGGCCACAGGATTCTTACTGGCTTCGACTGCATAATAGCAGGCAGTGTACGTGTACTGATTTGGGCTCAGATCTCCACGGTTCTGTTCCCAGTTCTACCACTCACTCTTGACTTTGGGCTTGTCAGTTAAACTGCCTGTTTAACCACCTGTAAAATGGATATATTAATCTTCTTTACAATATAAGCGAGCTAACTTTGGGGGAAGGAGGGAGGCAGAGTAGCCAATGTAGAACACGCAGTAGCAAAGAACAACTAATTTAGCTGCATGCTGAGCGGTAAGGTGAAGATACACTGGAGCTGAAATGAGAATTCCCCCTGTTCATCTGGTAACCCTGCATGATAGTTTAACTTCCACCTACCAGCTAAGCTTTTCAGAAGAGACGAGTAGAGCTCCAGTTCTCCAGACTTTGCAAACTCCATAGGTGAAGGATTGGACTGCTTTATGTAGCTTAAAGTCAAGTCATCAGAGCTCTTGCGCAGATGACTTGGTTTGACATTAGGAAACATGCAGTTGGTCAGATTTGCAGCTGTGCCTTCCACAAAATCTAGTCACTAGAATCTGTTTAAGGGAGTAAAGAACAATTGTGAAGTGGTCTGATTTCAGTCCAAACTGAGCAGCTGTCAGTGTGACAAATGGCAGAGCGGTCTGAAAGAGAAGGCAGGGAATCCATGGGCAAGAGAAACGAACTACGCTTTCCCCAAAAAATAATATTCTGTATAGCATTTGGGCCCAGTCCCCACCCACTGAAATTGATAGTAAGTTTTCCATTTACTTCAATAGCGCAGTGGGTCTTTGGTTGCAGATGTTACCATTTAATCACCCCTTTTCACCCGCATTAAACACTTTGAGCTGCGTATCCAGTTTTCCATCACTATTAATGTGTCCATTATGGTATGAGTAAGTGTGATAAACAGCAGTTATGTCGCCAAAGGAATATAGCGCTTGAACTTTTTAAAACAGACCCTTTGAAGTAGTTTCCTACAGAGGCAAATGTTTCATTATTCACTTCTTGGATCATTTCCATACAGTATTAACCCATTAATGTTTACAGCCCTGCTCTACTACTACTACTATATTTCAGAGCACTTTTCCAATAACGGCATTAATGCTTCAAAGAATTAACTAGGCCCATCATCGAGAGCCTCCATACACTTCCCACCACCACCTTTTACTTTGAATGTTTTTGTTTTTTTTCAAGAAATACAGAAACAAAATCAGTGGTGCATTTCTGCTGCCATAGTCTTGAGAAGAGAGAAAAATTACTAGTTGAACAAGCCCACTCCTTTGATCTGTCTCTTGGAAATTCCCTTAGAGACCCTTTTGGTAGCCCCAGAAAAACTTTCAGGTGACATTCAGGTCACTGGATAACTATTTAAAAAAAAAAAAAAAAGACTCCGCTTTCCACATCATGATCATTAACCCCAATGACGAGTGGACACTCTACAAAATGTGGCATCTGTTGATGAGCTGTAAGCAATAGTATTTATGCAAAAAGCCACGTAAGTAGGTAGACTGTGCAGCGAAATGCTTGGAAGGTAATTAAGCACTCCATGTTCCTATTGTTCCTACCTCAGCCCATTAACTCTCTGTGTTGGCATTCTTAGACAGTGGAAGGCCTGGTCTAATTGAACTTTAACATGGAATGCTCTGATGCTGTTAAATGTGCCATATCCTTTCATTGCGTTCTATATAATATATGATCTTACATGATGCAAGAATAAGCAGCTTTCCATTCTGGCTCCAGCGCTGTGGATTTAAGCAATGTGTAATCTTTTGTTTTGATCTTGACCTCTTGACCTAATCATCCCAGTAAGTTAATCATTTAGTGGACCCGAATATTCAGCTCTCCATTAGACAACTAAACATAACCAAAAGCTGCCTGGCTTCATTTGAAGTCTTCAGCATGGGAAGACATCTGTAGATAAGTGAGCTAGTAACAACAAATGATGTCCTCCAGAAAGATATTAATAATTGGAGAACTAGTTTCTTCGGTGATCCAGAAGGTACAGGGGAGGGTACATGGCTATGTAACCAACATTGCCATCAAGACACAGGTAAATCTGAAGATGGCTTCTCATCTTTGTGCTGTTTTACATACGTCTTTCTCCCTCTTTAACCTCAGTACACCATTGTGTTCTCGCTGAACTGTAATCAAATTACTGTGAGACTTCCATATCAGATAGACACTTAATAATAAAAAGAACTGAAGCAAGATTGAAGTAGGCTGCAATATTAGGAGATAGCTTGAGAACCATTAAATTCCCCTGCATTTTAGTACTTGCCAAAACACAGTACCTTTTGGTGCCACATAATTAATGTATCTAAATCATTCTGTTCGGGTTTTTTAACCTTCAGGCTTTATCAACCCATCTAACTTCTAAGAAGCCTTTCAGTAGGTCACCTATGTAGTAGTTTTCTGACAGGTTGGGTCAAAAGGACAAAATGGGAAGGTTTGTGCAGAGGTGCTGGAACAGTTTTTATAGTGGGGGTGCCGAGAACCATTAAACCAAACTGTAAGCCCTGTATATGATGGAAGCCGCTTCAAGTAAGGGGGTGCAGCAGTACCTCTAGTTCCAGCAACTGTGGGTTTGTATCAAAATGGAATTCAAACTGTATCCAGTGCTAGAAAGGAGAACTTCCATGTTACAGGGAAATCTAAAAACTTCAGTCAGAATTTTCAAATGTGGGTACCTAAAATTAGGCATCTAAATTGATAGCCTGATTTTTGTTTTTCAGAGGTGCTGAGCTCCCACATCTCCCATTGATTAAAAAATTGCTATGGATTTAGGTGCTTAACTTCAGACATACAGGTTAGAAAATGTTAACCTCAAGACCTACCTCCCCATCAGATATTGAGAGTAGGCTGTGACTGCCGTGCTAGTAATAGGTTTTTCATAGAAAGACAGCAAGGAAATAAGTTACACAGAAAGGATAAGACGTCCATTCAAGTTCAGGAACTTTAACTTCTGATTCAGTGCAAAATGAAGCTATGCTGTACTCTGTGGACACTGAGATCCCTTTAATCCAACACTGGCATATTATTGCTCTAGTTGCATGACTCATCATGATACTTCCTAAAAGGAAATGCAGTTGACACTTAAAGCAATGGGGTTTCCCTTCTAGACTGTGTGCAGATATTGACTGAGTCAGCAGCTGACATGATAGAATATATTTTGTCTTGTCTAGAGAGTACAATCCATTCATTTTTTCACATGGAAAATCTTTCATGCAATTAAGTAAGAATGATGGCACTTGAGCTGCCCATGTGCTATTCTTTTTGATTGATCAGATGGTTTTTTTTTCAATCCCACCAGTGCTAAACAGTGACAGTGTCAGGGTAATGGCATATTCAGTATAAAACACCTCTGGCATTTTTTAATGATAGGATTTGTACTGATTTTAAAATTAATGCTCCAGGAAGAGTTGTTGTATTCCAGAGAGCAGTGTCCATTTTGATAAGGCTTCTGTTTATCCTGCATTGATTTCTTTTCTCAGGTCCATAAGAGGTGGCTCAGATTCCTCCCATTCTGAGACACTGGCAGCTCAGCAGCACCCATCCTTCTTCCTGAGAGTCCTCAGAGCTGCTCTACCACTTCAGCTTCTTCTGCTGCTCTTGATTGGTCTTGCCTGCCTTGTACCAGTGACTGAGGAGGACTACAGCTGTACCCTATCGAATAATTTTGCCCGGTCCTTCCACCCCATGTTAAGATATACTAATGGCCCTCCTCCTTTATGAAGCAGTACAAAGGCTATTAAAGTTGGAGAAGCATGTCAGGAAATGGGCCTGTTTCAAATGTCAATGCACTCAACATGGCAGCTTTATCTATCTATTGTAGCCAATGTTCCCATATCATTCTGCTGGCACTAAATTAATAATGTATCCGTACCAAAATGTGTAATGCATTACGTGAGTAATATCCTTTCAAAACTCACATCCCTGGCACTAAGAAGGCTATGAAATAAGTGAGGGAATTTTCTTTCTATCCAACATTCTGGATCTTCTGGCCACTTTATATCTGGGTCACTGCCCTGTGCTATGCATAGCCCAAGGACTTTATACCGTCGAGAGAACCTCTCCTGTGTGCGGCTCTGAATGAGCTATTAGCCGATCTTTGTTAAATATATTATCAGTATCTAACAGTATTCAAACAAACCAGTGCTAAGGACATTTGAAAGACTTTGTAACATACATTTTTAAAGAGCTTGTATGGCAATGTACTATTTTTCCTTGGTTTTTGTTTTGGGCATGGCGTTCTAACCTTTTCTTTGGATGCACAGGCTGTAAATCTGAAAGGCACTTTTTTAAGGTTTAAAAAAATGGATGTAATAAATAAGATCATGGAAGGTTTTATGAGAAAAAATATTGAATATCAAGTATAAAAAGGAACCTATTTATGTATGTACAGTTTGCTAAGCCAAGTTTTGTTTGTAATGATTTCTTTGCATTTATTATAGATACCATACAATATTTTGTCTACGTGCTTTTTAATGACAATTATAGAAACCTGTACGTTTAGAATGAGAAATGTATGGTAAAAACAATTATAAGACCATGTATATGCTGCAATTCTCAAAGAAAAAAGTAAAATAAAAAGAAATGCTGTAATAATGAATTGTAGCAGGAATCTGTGGGAATGGAAAGATGTTGCAAAATTGCTGCAGAACAGTATGAGATACGGGAAAGTATATAATTATAGAATCAGTGATGAATATAAAAAGCTGTTTAATTATGAATTAACATTTGGAAACTCCAGATTTTTCTAATATGTTTCTTACAGTCCATTTTTCCCAAACCGTTAGATTTATGTGTATATATGCTGCCTCCCATACTCCAGTTATTATTATTACCAGTCAACGTTGAAGAAGACTGTTTTTTGAGAGCTGAAAACATTTAAATCTTCTCCATAGCAGCTTGATATAGACTGACATTAAGACTGATATTTAAGCTAGACCAATAGCTGAAGTATTGTCATGGAATATACCCAACACACAAGCATAAATAGCAGAAAAACAGAACAAAATGAAAACTCATAAATTTCCCAGAAACATTACAGCAAACTCTCTCTCTGAGCAGCGGCAGGCACTTCACATAGCTTATGAGTCATAACTTAACCAAAACAAAATTCTTTTCAAGTTTGAGAAATTGCAGAGTGTTGCCCTAAAGTTATCTCTGGTTTAATAAGTTTTTTTTCTGTTTTAAAAAAAACCCATTACACATACTGTATATTTTCCCATTAATTTTAGGAACAAATGTTTTCATTTAAAGAGAGAATAGACTGGAGTGTGTAAGCAGAAGCAAAGAGGCCCTTTGTTTTTGCTGAGCCTGGAGAAAACAAAACAAAACTTGCATTGTTGATGCTTCTTGGGATTGCCTTTCTGGGTAGCAATGGTTTGAATTGAGACTGATTAGAATTGAGCTATTGAGGCCAGTCAGGGAGTTCATTAAAATTATCACCAGTAGGCATCCGAGTTAACATGTGGGGCAGTTCATAAATCTCAGAGCAATAGTTCTTGGGTAGATGTCACTGAATTGGATACAGTGGATTTGTGTTTTTTGAAGGTTTCTTCACAGCCATACGGATTAGAGGTTTTTAAAAAGGAACGCTGAGATTGTGAAGCACGAGATGGCAACGCAGGCAAGGAAGCCAGCAAATGTTATCTGAAAGCAAGTATACACAGCCTGAAATTAATAAACAGCATTAAAGTTTTATCTTCAAGGAGTTCACCAAAGTGGGTGCTAGGAAGAGTACACAGACAGCCTCACCTGTGACTTTCTAGGGATCCGTACATTCTAATGTACGTGAATTAAAAATTAGAGGGAGAAAAAGATTATTTAAATAAAGTCTTATACAGGAGGCAATAGGTAAGAAATTAAGCCTTAAATTAGCCTGCCAGGTGTAGATAGGTGAGCACCTCTCACATTCTCAAGTGGAACAGATGTTTAGAACAAGGTGGGCTCTTAGTCACTCCCATGATTTTCACTATCATTTCTGTTTTGCCAGCTTGGAAACCTGTCTCTCTACCCTTTCTACACATTGTCACATCTTTCTCCTGCATCTCGAACCACTAGCACAAACTCTCCATTCAAAACTGAACTTCCTGTCCTCCTACCAGCCTTTCCCATCTGGTTGCAGCTTTGCTATTCTCCGTGTCCTTGAGGTTTGAAAGCTTCTCATCCTTGGCTCCCCTCCTCATTCAGTTTCCTTACTGCTTACTCCACAATACCTCTGAATGCTGGGGCCACTTGGGCAAGGCTGGTGTATGGTGGCCATGCAGGAGCCTCTGTCTTTCAAATCGTCTGCGGGAGCTGAGCCTTCCACTACAGTATGGGAGAAGCCAGCAGAGACAGTGAAGCCTTCCAAGAGTGCCCTCCCTCCCCCATTCTCCAAGGAGGGGAGAAGTGTCAGTATCTTCAGAGAAACTTCTTGGTTTGCAGGGACTTTTCACTATGTTTAGGGCATCTCTTGATTGGTTCCTCTGGCCTTTAACTCCCAACCCCTGGGCTACGGCGGTCGGGGGTCATAGACTATGGAGAAAATCAGAAATGTGGAGGGAAGAAGGGGTGAAATGGAGACTGGCCAATCCTGGTTATCATGGAGAGGGAAGGAAGGTGGGAGGGGGAACTATTAGGAAGGGTACAAAGTAGGGCTGCCAAGCGATTAAAAAAATTAATCACAATTAGTCATGCTGTTAATAATAGAATACCATTTATTTAAATATTTTTGTGTGTTTTCTACATTTTCAAATATATTGATTTCAATTACAACACAATACAAAGTGTACAGTGCTCACTTTATTTTTTATTACAAATATTTGCACTGTAAAAAAACAAAATAAATTATATTTTTCAATTCCTCCATTGCAAGTACTGTAGTGGAATCTTTTTATCATGAAAGTTGAATTTACAAATGTAGAATTATGTTAAAAAAAAAAAACCTGCATTCAAAAATAAAACAATGTAAAACTTTAGAGCCTACACATCCACTCAGTCCTACTTCTTGTTCAGCCAATCGCTCAGAAGATAATGCTGCCCACTTCTTGATTACAATGTCACCCAAATGTGAGAACCGGCGTTCACATGGCACTGTTGTAGCTGGCATCACAAGATATTTACGTGTCAAATGTGCTAAAGATTCATATGTCCATTCATGCTTCAACCACCATTCCAGAGGACATGCTTCCATGCTGATGACAGGTTCTGCTCAATAACGATCCAAAGCAGTGCAGACTGACACATGTTCATTTTCTTCATCTGAGTCAGATGCCACCAGCAGAAAGTTGAGTTTTTTTGTTTTTGTTTTTGTTTTTTTGTGGTGGTGGTTTGGGTTCTGTAGTTTCTATATTGGAGTGTTGCTCTTTTAAGACTTCTGAAAGTATGCGCCACACCCCATCCCTCAGATTTTGGAAGGCACTTCAAATTCTTAAACCTCCAGTCGAGTGCCGTAGCTATCTTTAGAAATCTCACATTGTTACCTTCTTTGCATTTTGTCAGATCTGCAGTGATAGTGTTCTTAAAACAAACAACATGGGCTGGGTCATCATCCAAGTCTGCTAGAACATGAAATATATGGCAGAATGTGGGTAAAACAGAGCAGGAGACATACAATTCTCACCCAAAGAGTTGAGTCACAAACTTACTTAATGCGTTTTTTTTTTAACAAGTGTCGTCAGCATGGAAGCATGTCCTCTGGAATTTTGGCCAAAGCATGAAGGGATATAAGAATGTTTAGCATATCTGGCATGTATATACCTTGCAATGCTGACTACAAAAGTGTGAACGCCTGTTCTCACTTTCAGGTGCCATTGTAAATAATAAGCAGGCAACATTATGTCCCGTAAATGTAAACAAACTTGTTTTTCTTAGCAATTGGCTGAAAGTGAAGTAGGACTGAGTGGACTTGTAGGCTCTAAAGTTTTACATTGTTTTGTTTTTGAGTGCGGTTATGTAACAACAAAAAATCTACATTTGTAAATTGCACTTTCACGATAAAGAGATTGCATTACAGTACTTGTATGAGGTGAATTGAAAAATACTATTTGTTTATCCTTTTTGGAATGCAACTACAAAAACCAAAAATAATATAAAGTGAGCACTGTACACTCTGTATTCTGTGTTGTAACTGAAATCAATATATTTGAAAATGTAGAAAAATATCTAAAAATATTTAATAAATTTCACTTGGTATTCTATTGTTTTACAGTGCGATTAAAACTGCGCTTAAGTATGATTAATTTTTAATAGCGATTAAATTTTTAGATAATTGTGTGAGTTAACTGCAATTAATCAACAGCCCTAGTACAAAGGAATAGTTTTTAAAAAGAATTGTAATAAAATAAGTGTCGTCAACCTCAGTTTGATCCCTTGTTGCTCTACTTACTCTATTATTTGTCATTATTTGTTATGGGCTAGATCTACTTTAGTATCTAAATCCAACAGTTAGTCACCACTGAGATCCTCAAAACCCTGCCGCTTAACCCTGGAGGTGCCTGAATTCACTGCAGGTGGGCATGTGCAAAGCTGCCTAAATCCTCATGATGCTGAGCAGTTCGGTATCCTATCTCAGGGCTAAGCCCTGGTGAGATTCTCAAACGGGCCTACCTCAGAGTGTGCCTGTTGGATCCACAGGAGTGTTGATGCAATAGCCCAGTGGTTAGGGCACTCACTACTCAACAGAGGTAGGAGGCCTGTTTTCAAATCACCACTCTGGCTGATTTGGAGCAGGGAATTGAAGCCATGTGAGTGCCCCAACCACTGGAAATTATTCCAGGTTGGAGTCTCTCTCAATCTCTCCTGTGAAGCTATTCAACTTTGTACAAACAATTTAAAAGACATTGGAGCACTGATTTGAAGCTGGGTCTCCCGCAACCCCACTGGGCTATGGGTTATAATGGGTGTGGGGACTGGAACAATTTGTATAGTGGGGGTGCTGAGAGCCATTGAACCCAACTGTAAATGCTGTATGTGATGAAAACCACTTCAAACCAGGAGGTGTGGTTGCACCCCTAGTTCCAGCACCTATTGTGGGGAACTCTTTCTCTCGCTCTGGTGTGTGGTTTTTTTGTTTGTTTGTTTTTCTGTTGTTCTTAAGAAAGGGCTGAACTGGCTTAAGCATGGAACTCTTTGGGAGATGATTCATGGCTGAGAATCCTGAGCAGAGGGAGGGGCCTCCTTCCAGCCTGTCAGCCAGGTGCCTAAGGCCCAGACTAATGAGACTTAGGTGCCTAACTACCTTTGAGAATCTGGGTGCTTAGCCCTGCCCTTTTCCTCAGCATTTCATTCCTAGGTAACTTAGCCAGCTCCTTGCTTGGCTTGTTGGCTTCTGAGGATCCCTTCCTTAGGCACCCATCTCTCCCCATACATTGTATGAAGAACCTGGGCACCTACCTCAGGACTGAGTATGCCTCTGGGCAGCCAGGTGCCTTGCAATACCAAAGTACCTTTGTACGTCTAGCCCTATGTGTCCATACGCTGCCTAGTGCAATGGGGATACAAACAGGATTGAAGCCTTTAGAAGCGAACATAAAATCTGCCCTTTCCATCCCGATGGTCAAATTGCTGGCCCATGTCTTGATTGCCTCTCCCCTCTATTACTGCCCTCTCAACCGCTCTGGCCTGCTGCTGCCTCGCCCCTCCAATCCACTCAACTGTTGCAAATAAAATGACCTTCCTTCTCCCAACCCCTTCTCTGCTCCTTGAATCCTATTACTGGGTCCATCTCCATTGCTACGTAATATTCAAGCTCCTTGGTCTCCCCTTCATAATTCAGCCAAATTCCACTCTGCCTTCTCTCATCTCCTCCTGTCCTTGCTCCATGTCCCCCACTCCCTCCAGTCCTTTCTCTAACAGCTCCCTTTGTCTCCCACTCCCGCCCTCAGCTTGGAGCCTCTTGTCACTTAGCCGCTACACTTACAACACCCTCGCGCTTGGCACTCAAACCCTTAGAGAGAGCCCTCTTAGCACAGAGGGGTTTCTACTGCCCCTGGGTCCTGCTGTCATCTTGTGCTTTTCTTGTTAGTCTCTGTGTTTTAGCTTGGAGTGCCACAGGAAGTTGCTGTAGCAACAAAGCTGCGTGGGACAGGTGGGAGAACAGGTTGCTTCAGTGCCTATGGGAGTTGGCACTTGGCTTCATTTCTGTGATACTCTGGAGTCAGGCAGGAGAATAGGACTAACAGTGCCCACAAACCAGCTAGCTGGCATCACAGTGGTGCATAGTTTCCTAGGCCGTGGCTGAGGGAGAAGGAGGGACTCAGGGGAGGAGAGCTCTCCTGTGATTGGTTTGGAGGCAGGAGCAGGGAGGGAAGGGACAAGTTACACCCTCCCCTCCCCCCGGATCCTAGCCACAACAGGATGCTGCCAAATTTCTTTCCCAATCTGCAGGGTAAGAGCCCTTGGTGACCCCTGCTTGCCCACCACTTCTAGCCCACCAAGGGGAAGGGGGATAAAGCAGTGTTACCAACTCATTGCAGCGAATAAACCTTTAGCTCCTGCTGGAGCACCCCGATTGCCTTGGGCAAATGTCTGTGGGGGAAGCTCTGTAATTATTTCTGGGCTGGGGGGGTGTAATTAGTTAATTATAATTTTGGGGAGGAGGGGCAAGCTCTGTACCATCAGGCAGCCAATGAGAGCTCTTGCAATGAGGCCAATATCATTTTTATACATTTGGGAGAGTTGGCAGTACTAAGCTACACTACAGAGCTTTACTGCGGCAGCACTGCTAGTGCACATACTCTAAGCCGAGGGGAGAGAGCTCTCCCGTCAACTTAATGACGCCAGCCCCCGTGAGGGGTGGTAGCTATGGCAGCGGGAGAAGTTCTCCCACTGACACAGCCCTGTCCACATTGGCACTTTCATCACTCAGGGGGATGGCTTATTCACCCCCCTAAGGCACGTAACTTATACCAACGTAAGCTGTAGTGTGGACATAGCTTAATTGTCACCCAGACGAGGGGGGGGGTGAGGGGGGTTGGAAAGCGAAAGGCAGCCCAAAACTCATGATACAATCTCAGGATTGGGCAGCCAACTCGGAACTTCTGAACGTTTGGGGTTGGCCGTGTTGTCACGTTAAATGACTGTTCCTACTCACCTGTCATGAGTGCTTGTAATCCCAATAGCCATAAGCCTGACTGATCAGCCTCATGTCTCACACCCAGGGCCGGCTCCAGGCACCAGCCCAGCAAGCAGGTGCTTGGGGTAGCCAACGGAAAGGGGCGGCATGTCCGGGTCTTCGGCGGCAATTCGGCAGCGGATCCCTCAGTCCCTCTCGAAGGGAAGGACCTACCGCCGAATTGCCGCCGAAGAATGAAGCAGCAGTGGTGGAGCTGCCGCCGAAGTGCTGCCAATCGCGACTTCCCCCCCCCACCGCCTGGGGTAGCAAAAATGCTAGAACCGGCCCTGCTCACACCCATCCCCCAGAGCCCCAGAGGTCCCTGTTTCATTTCCCACCAAAGCTAACTACCTGGCAGCTGCCCAAACGTGTGATCCCAGCTACTCTGCCAGTTCTCACTCAACACACAACCCCACCCCACTCCCCAGCCTGCCAGTTCTATGAAGCTGTCCCCACTACTGGTTAGTAACCCTGGACTGGTCGGTGAGTACAGGGCATATCAGGATGAAGGGATTGGAATGGTTCCTTGTAGTAATGAGATAGTAAAGATCTGTCTTCCTCTCCCCTGTCCCCCCCCTAGGCCTGGACAAGTTAGTTTTAGGTGACTGACCATCCACTCCTATTTCCAGCTGCTAGTTACCTCAGAACAAACTGGTGTTCAAAGGGTTAATGGAGATGGAAGTATCTCAGCAACTTGAGACACTCCACAGCAATAACTCCCCAGGATTTAGCTAGTGTTTGTAGGAGGATTCTGACGATAAGTGGGAAATAATGAAGCCAGAGCCATGGGTGTGAAATAAACACTTCAACTAGCAGACCCTTGCTGTGAGCTAGAAAGTCAGTAATATGATGCTTAGAAATGGGGCAGGAAGCAGGGTGAATGGAGATACTGTGAAATCCAAATTGTTGTTTTTTTTCACCTGCGTTTCAGGGAACTGGTCAATGGAAGCAAGACCAGCGGGAGCAAGAGATGGCCTAGTTGAGGTTGAACCTATGGATTTAGTACAAACAAGGTTTGAATCCTCCAACGAGTGGCTGTAGACTTCATGATTTTAAGGTAAAAAAATCTGACTTCTGTGTAAGTCCTAGGGGTCTTCTATGTAAGCCCCTGAATATGGAGATTCCCCTCCCCCACCACCTCCAATTCATGAGTTTCCATGGTTGTCATAGGCCAGTGACTTTGCCAGACTATCCCATTACTGCCCCCACCAGCTAGTAGTGTGTACACCAGCTGGTTGTTGACCTCAAACCCGAGGGTGGCTGATTGTTTTAATTGTAATACAAAATATAGACCTTGTGGTAGCGTACCTCTAAAGGGAGAGCTCTGACTCGCTTAATAATATTAGAATTATTTGAATATAATTGATGATAAAGGAGTAGACAGCAGTGACCAAACAAATACAATCTACTTGGTTTGCCAAAAAAAGCTTTAAATAAAGTTGCTGAGAAGCGATAAAGGAAAATAAATAATCACAGGGACTGGGGCAAAGGCCTGTCATGGATTAAAAACTAGTTAAGAGATAGGAATCTGAATTATATTACATGGCTGCTCCGAAGAGCAGAGGGAAATGAATAGTGGGAGATTCTAGGGTTCTGAATTATTTAATATATTATTTTAAGTGCAAGAGGAAGTAGACAAACCTGTTTGGCTTAAAACCAGTGAAGGCCCTGAGAAATAGCAGATGGATTTCACCATGGTGCAAGATTGAGCAGCAAAATGCCAGATTAAATTTAAACTATTTTGGGGAGGAAATACATTATTTTGCTAATACATCTTTTTCAGAAACACTGGTGGGTTCAGGATTTCCAGGGTACTCAGGAAAATGGCTTAGGAACAGAAAATATGCTGATCAATGGCGATGCAGGTAGTGTACCCCATAGCAACTAACAAGCTGCAGTCCTCATTTGGGCAAAACTCCCTTTGCATTTTGAGGCTCCAAATATGATTCTTGGGATCATTTTCAGAAAGGATGGGAAATAGCTTCAATACAGCATTGGTATGGCCTCATCTGCAGTACTGTCACCTAAACGCAAAAGCCAGTCTTGACGGAGTCTGGACAAGGACAGCTACAATGCTTGGAGAGCCTACATACTGAAACAATATCTAGGCTTAATTAGTTTGGAAAGACCAGGCAGTGGGAACTAGATACCACTCCCCAAAGGGGCAAGCTCCAGGTAGAAAAGAAAGAGGAGGGGAGGAAGGAAAAGAAAATAGCTGGGGAGATGAAGTTCACAAGAGCAAATGGAAGATGAGGGGGAAAGGGCAAGAGGACTGAAGAGAGAGGCTAATGGTGAAAATCAGACACTACTTTTAGTACAGATTTGGAATTTGGGCATAAGACATTTCCTCTATGCCGTACCGTGAAGGAGCTCAACCATTAAAGCCTACTTCTTTTGGCAGATGTTAAGGCTATTCAAAATGTTGGCTTAGTGCCTGAGCTGCAGCCAAGGAGTGTTTGGGCCAGCTCAGGAGGGTGGGGTGCCAAGGTGGCTTTAAACCACCTTCCCACTTCCCCAATCCTGGGGCCTTATGCTCTCCTGGCATTACTCAAAGCTGCTTTAATTCCCATTGCCTGTTGGCCAGAAGACCAGCAGATTTCTGAAGCTCAGCATCACCAGAGGTGGGGTGGTGCATGATATTCCCCAGAGTACAATCTGGACTGATGAATAGCTGTGTCCCTTCAGTTCTGCAATCTGGGGTGCCTTTTACACTGCTTTGCTGTGAGAACAACCACTCCTGGTCCTGCTCACCCAGCCTCCAGCATGCAAAATCACTCCCAGCTGAATTACATGAATACTCTGGCCCGTCACTCATGAATTATATACATGGTGATACCAGCAAATTCCCAGTCCCAGACCTTCCCCAGAAATGTACATTTTGTACTGCTCAAATCTCTCCTTCTGGACAATACAAGCTCATAGAAAGTCCATCATTTTATCAATGGAAAGTGATAGGCACAGACCCTTTGTCTCAAGTGGAGGTTCCCATAGATAAAACAATAAAACAAATGTATTAACTACTGAAAGATAGATTTTAAGTGATTTCAAGTAATGAGGCATAAACGTCAGAATTGGTTGCAAAGAAATAAAAAGTAAAACACTAACTAATAGGACCCCTTCTCCAGTATAAGGACGCTTCCTTTGTCTTTCAAACGTTGTTACTGCCGTGAGTACAGATAAGGGGAGAGAGGTGATTTGGGGGAGCTCTGTTTCTCATTCTTATTCCCTCCTCCCCTCTTTGAGGATTATCTCCAACTGGGTTTCAGGCAACAGCCAGTCCATTTACACAGAACTCCCCAGCTGTGTCTTTGCCAATATGTAAAGTTTTTATCATAGAATCATAGAATCATAGAATATCAGAGTTGGAAGGGACCTCAAGAGGTCATCTAGTCCAACCCCCTGCTCAAAGCAGGACCAATTCCCAGCTAAATCATCCCAGCCAGGGCTTTGTCAAGCCGGGCCTTAAAAACCTCCAAGGAAGGAGACTCTACCACCTCCCTAGGTAACGCATTCCAGTGTTTCACCACCCTCCTAGTGAAATAGTTTTTCCTGATATCCAACCTGGACCTCCCCCACTGCAACTTGAGACCATTGCTCCTTGTTCTGTCATCTGCCACCACTGAGAACAGCCGAGCTCCATCCTCTTTGGAACCCCCCTTCAGGTAGTTGAAGGCTGCTATCAAATCCCCCCTCATTCTTCTCTTCTGGAGACTAAACAATCCCAGTTCTCTCAGCCTCTCCTCATAAGTCATGTGCTCCAGACCCCTAATCATTTTTGTTGCCCTCCGCTGGACTCTTTCCAATTTTTCCACATCCTTCTTGTAGTGTGGGGACCAAAACTGGACACAGTATTCCAGATGAGGCCTCACCAATGTCGAATAAAGGGGAACGATCACGTTCCTCGATCTGCTGGCAATGCCCCTACTTATACAGCCCAAAATGCCGTTAGCCTTCTTGGCAACAAGAGCACACTGTTGACTCATATCCAGCTTCTCGTCCACTGTGACCCCTAGGTCCTTTTCAGCAGAACTGCTACCTAGCCATTCGGTCCCTAGTCTGTAGCAGTGCATGGGATTCTTCCGTCCTAAGTGCAGGACTCTGCACTTGTCCTTGTTGAACCTCATCAGGTTTTTTTCTGCCCAATCCTCTAATTTGTCTAGGTCCCTCTGTATCCGATCCCTACCCTCTAGTGTATCTACCACGCCTCCTAGTTTAGTGTCATCTGCAAACTTGCTGAGAGTGCAGTCCACACCATCCTCCAGATCATTAATAAAGATATTAAACAAAACCGGCCCCAGGACCGACCCTTGGGGCACTCCACTTGAAACCGGCTGCCAACTAGACATGGAGCCATTGATCACTACCCGTTGAGCCCGACGATCTAGCCAGCTTTCTATCCACCTTACAGTCCATTCATCCAGCCCATACTTCTTTAACTTGGTGGCAAGAATACTGTGGGAGACCGTATCAAAAGCTTTGCTAAAGTCAAGAAATAACACATCCACTGCTTTCCCCTCATCCACAGAGCCAGTTATCTCATCATAGAAGGCAATTAGGTTAGTCAGGCACGACTTCCCCTTCGTGAATCCATGCTGACTGTTCCTGATCACTTTCCTCTCCTCTAAATGTTTCATAATTGATTCCTTGAGGACCTGCTCCATGATTTTTCCAGGGACTGAGGTGAGGCTGACTGGCCTGTAGTTCCCCGGATCCTCCTTCTTCCCTTTTTTAAAGATGGGCACTACATTAGCCTTTTTCCAGTCATCTGGGACCTCCCCCGATCGCCATGAGTTTTCAAAAATAATGGCTAATGGCTCTGAAATCTCACCCGCCAACTCTTTTAGCACCCTCGGATGCAGCGCATCCGGCCCCATGGACTTGTGCACGTCCAGTTTTTCTAAATAGTCCCGAACCACTTCTTTCTCCACAGAGGGTTGGTCACCTTCTCCCCATGCTGTACTGCCCAGTGCAGCAATCTGGGAGCTGACCTTGTGCGTGAAGACAGAGGCAAAAAAATCATTGAGTACATTAGCTTTTTCCACATCCTCTGTCACTAGGTTGCCTCCCTCATTCAGTAAGGGGCCCACACTTTCCTTGATTTTCTTCTTGTTGCTAACATACCTGAAGAAACCCTTCTTGTTACTCTTAACATCTCTTGCTAACTGCAACTCCAAGTGTGATTTGGCCTTCCTGATTTCACTCCTGCACGCCTGAGCAATATTTTTATACTCCTCCCTGGTCATTTGTCCAATCTTCCACTTCTTATAAGCCTCTTTTTTGCATTTAAGATCAGCAAGGATTTCACTGTTTAGCCAAGCTGGTCGCCTGCCATATTTACTATTCTTTCTACACATCGGGATGGTTTGTTCCTGCAACCTCAATAAGGATTCTTTAAAATACAGCCAGCTCTCCTGGACCCCTTTGCCCTTCATGTTGTTTTCCCAGGGGATCCTGCCCATCTGTTCCCTGAGGGAGTCAAAGTCTGCTTTTCTGAAGTCCAGGGTCCGTATTCTGCTGCTCTCCTTTCTTCCTTGTGTCAGGATCCTGAACTCGACCATCTCATGGTCACTGCCTCCCAGGTTCCCATCCACTTTTGCTTCCCCTACTAGTTCTTCCCTGTTTGTGAGCAGCAGGTCAAGAAAAGCTTTGCCCCTAGTTGGTTCCTCCAGCACTTGCACCAGGAAATTGTCCCCTACACTTTCCAAAAATTTCCTGGATTGCCTGTGCACCGCTGTATTGCTCTCCCAGCAGATATCAGGGTGATTAAAGTCTCCCATGAGAACCAGGGCCTGTGATCTAGCAATTTCTGCTAGTTGCCAGAAGAAAGCCTCGTCCACCTCATCCCCCTGGTCTGGTGGTCTATAGCAGACTCCAACCACGACATCACCCTTGTTGCTCCCACTTCTCAACTTTATCCAGAGACTCTCAGGTTTTTCTGCAGTATCATACCGGAGCTCTGAGCAGTCATACTCCTCTCTTACATACAACGCAACTCCCCCACCTTTTCTGCCCTGCCTGTCCTTCCTGAACAGTTTATATCCATCCATGACAGTACTCCAGTCATGTGAGTTATCCCACCAAGTCTCTGTTATTCCAATCACATCATAGTTCCTTGACTGTGCCAGGACTTCCAGTTCTCCCTGCTTGTTTCCCAGGCTTCTTGCATTTGTGTATAGGCACTTAAGATAACTCAATGATCGTCCCTCTTTCTCAGCATGAGACAGGAGTCCTCCCCTCTTGCGCTCTCCTGCTTGTGCTTCCTCCCAGGATCCCATTTCCCCACTTACCTCAGGGTAAGTTTGCTCACACCTTTCTTCCTGCCAAAGAATGGCTGCTTATCCAGGTGATAGGTCATGATAGTCCATTTGATTATGCTGATACCTGGCTGGAGCATCAGTGTGTCTTTTGTCTCTGAAGAATTAGTCTGGGCCTGCGTTTCTAATTTTGGAGCATGTTACGCCAATGTTATACAAGAGAATCTTATAACTTTACAGACAACTTTGATACACATATTTTACCAGGACAATAATGTTCAGCAGATTGAGTTTTCAAATGATACCTCACAAGACATACTTTGTACAAAATGTATCCTAGTCTTGTAATAGGGATGAACATAGGGGTATGATCTGTCACAAGGAGGGAGATGAATCCCACAAATGTGAATACACAGAGGCAATGTTCTCAAAGACAAACTGAGGTATTTTTTCAGCAGCTTCAAGGCTTTCATGCTAAGCAAGGATCTTTCAGCCTCTATTTTGTAAACATATTTAGTGAAAGAGCAACGATGCATGCCCACAGATAGCTGATCTTTGTAATATGCAAGCTCTTTTTCCCTGAGAAAAATCTCAGAGTATACATTATGTACCAAAATCCCTACGGTTGAAACCTCGCTGCAGGGGCATTGAGTGAACTAATACAATTTCAGCTGCATTTGAATTAAGTTTCCTGAAATGATGGGGCAGCCAAAGCTGGAGCTAACATGGACACATCTAAGACCTGAAGGAAGCAGAAGATAAATACAAGCATCATCTATGTGACAGAGCAAAGTCAAATCATTCCTAATGACGGCCCCTTGGTGTTAATATCTAAATCCGGAAAAAGCAGAGATCCCAGAGAGACATTTCAGCAGGGAAAAGATCTGAAGTGCTCTAAATATAATGTTTTGCCTGTTAATTGTCACGTCCCACTAGCTGACATCCCCCTCAATTTGCTCTAGATGTGTCAGCAGGTAGCCATGATAAAATGGAAATAACTGCAGCCTGGTGGGCCATAGAAAAAGAACATAAGTGGGTTTCATTCAGCAGCACCGACCATAGACTGCCATACTGCTGTGGTCTGCCTAGGTTTCTTTCTTTCTTTCGAACTAGCTTGATCTGAAGGAAGTGACTTTGTAATAGGCTGGAAAGGACTTCAGTGTTTAACCAGATCAAGAAACAATCACTGCACACGGATTTTAAAGGCTAGTATGATCATATGTGGATGAAAAACCCCACAGACTTTCATATCGCAGTAAGAATAGCCTGAGCAACTGCACTATAAGGATTACCGGTCGCCAGAGTAATTAATATTCCTTTTTCATTCAGTTTACCTTTCTATCTTCTTGTCTTCAGCCTGTGCTGCTTCTGGCCTGTGGGTGTCAGCAACTGTGCTCTGGTTCTGTGGAAGGTGCATCAGCTTTTATAGGAAGAGCTTGTCACACAGGATGTTTGAGCAGGCCACGCTGCAATGTAGTGGAGGCATTAAATGTTCTGTTCCAGCGCAGATCCCTGACCTGTTATCATTCCATGGCAATAGGCTCTCCCTGGCTGACCCAACTAAGGCTAAAAGTTGTCAGTCATAAATATACTTACTACACTTGCATATGAGCCAGAAAATTAAACAGTTTTGAATGGGCCAGTTTCATTGTCAGAGGAGTGCTGTGCTGGGCAGAATGATAAATCATTTGTAGGCTGGGAAGCAAAGAGAGACAAAGCCAGTCTCTTTAATGGAAACAGCAGCTGGAGCAGGCTGGATGAAGGGTGTTTTTGGGTGGGGTGGCAGGGGAGGAGACGGGGTGCTGTAGCTATACAGTGATTGGTTGCCTGTGCTACAACAAAGGAAATGCCATGGATGTGAATCCTAATCCGCTAATTGGGGTTACTTTATAATAGAGTAGAAGATCCTCCCATTTGGCTGATTTTTTTTTTCTTTTTTTTTTTAGAATCAGATCACTGTTTGGCCACAATCCAGTGTACTATTACTAGGATAATGACATGATATCATTATTGATGTCACTAAGGCTCACCTCGCTAGTACAGAGTGAGCCACAATCAGCCTAATTTTAGTTGATTCCCTTAGAGAGCTCAGAGGAAGGTCTCTTGGGTAGGTATTGAGGAATGCACAGCTTGGGAAAAAAATGCCACAGAGAAGCAGGAGGTGGTGATGGTTGGGTGGAGGGTGGGGTGGTCGTATGCAGGGCCAGGGTCCTCAGCAAGGTGTGGGGGGGGCTCGGCAGAAGGGGCAGGCCCTTTAAATTCCCGGCGCCTTGATCGCCGCCGGAGCCCCAGGGCTCCTGGCCGCCGCCGCTACCCCGGGGCTCTGGCGGCGATTTTAAGGGCCCAGGGCTCTGTCTGTGGTAGCAGCGGCTGGGAGCCCCAGGCCCTTTAAATCAGCACCGGAGCCCCATGGTAGCGGTAGCTGTGGTGGCGGCAGGGAGCCCCAGGGCTCTGGCAGTGATTTAAAGGGTCAGGGGCTCTGGCCGCTGTGGGAGCCCCAGGCCCTTTTAAATTGCTGGCCCCGGGAAGCTGCCCGCTGCTGGTACGGTGGGCTGTGTGCCAGCTCTCACTGGTACGCTGGACTGGATGGACTGGCTTACTTTCACCTCTGCTGATTGCAGAAACTGTATCCGTGATCAAATATGCCATTGAAACCCTGGCGTGATCTCTTCCATTAGGGTGTATTAATGATTGTTGTTATTTATAATGTGGTAGTGCCTACAAAGAGGGCCCATTCTGCTAGGCACAGTGCAAACATATAACAAAGAGACAGTCCATGCTCTGAAGAGCTATGTACTCTGCATTGCACTGAAGTGTCTGTTCTGTCACTTAAAAGGTTGGCCAGTTGCTGGGACAAACACATAAGGTTTACAAGATCCCATGAGCACAGCCAATACTCACAGATACTTTGGTGTATTTCTGAAGGAGAAACCGCTTAGTGGCTGCTTTTGAGTTTGTGAAATCTACAGGATCTGATTTTCAGAGGTGCTGGCAAGCCAAAACTCCCATTTATTTCACTGATCGATACGCTACAGCTGTGTGCAGTAAAGTTTGTGTGACAAACAGTTTGGGAGCCTGGGCAATAGGATGGGAAAGTTAAGCTGAGTGGTTCTAGCCCTATTTCAGAGCTGGCCATGGGACACCTGACTGGCATAATGTGGCAGGCTCCCTAGCCTGCTGATCGACTGTATTACAGTGGTTCAGCAGCACCACTGTAGTTAAGGTGGTGTCACTAGGGTGACCAGATGTCCCGATTTTATCGGGACTGTCCCGATATTTGCTTCTTTGTCCCGCGTCCCAACCAATGTTTGGTCGGGACACTGGACAAAGAAGAAATTTTGCCTTCCGCTCTGGCGCTCGTGCCCCCTGCCGCCCCGGCTCCGCCCTCTCCTTCCCCCATTGGCTCCCTCCCCAAATCCCCGCCCTGGCCCCACCTCTTCCCCAGCATTCCTCCTCCCTCCCAGGCTTGCAGCATGGCGGCGCAAGCCTGGAGGGAGGGGGTGGCGGCGGTGCCTGGATCCTGGAGCTGGTGAGTCAGCTCTGGCACCCGGGCACCGGGCGGGCAAAGGGGGGCTGGCAAGGGAGGGAGACAGGGGGGCTCAGCTGTGAACCGCCCCGCCGTGCCAGAGGGCTTCTGCCCGGGGCCGGGAGTGCAGCCTGAAGGCTGCTCCAGCCCTGCAGCCCGCGGGGCAGTGCGGTGGGTCCGGGCGGGGGCAGCGCGGAGCGGGCAGGGGCCAGGTGGGTGGCGCGGGGGCGTGGGCCGAATCTCTGCTGCTGCTGCTCCCTCCTACTCGCGGCTGCGGCTTCTTCCCGGCGGGACGTGCCCCCGGCCTGCTACGCGTACATGCGGCGCGCGTCCAGCGGCTCCTTCCCGGCGGGAGGAAGACTAGGTGCGGGGGACACGCACCACATGTGCCCGGGCGGCGGGAGGTGCGTCCCGCTGGGAAGGAGCCACAGCCGCGAGCGGGAGGGAGAGGTGCGGGGCTCCTTGGCAGCAGCGGGGATTTGGCCTCTGCCGCCCACCCGGCTCCTGCCTGCTCTGCGCTGCCCCCGCCCGGACCCACCGCGCCCCGCATATGCCCGTGGCGGGCCAGGGGGCGGGAGGCTCCGCAGGGAGGGCAGCGCGCGGGGCCTGCTAATGCCCCAGGCCCCTTAAAACTCTTTTTTTTTTTTCTCCGTTCCCCCCCCTTTTTTGGCTCCGCCCCTGTCCCGATATTTTATACTGGTAAGCTGGTCACCCTAGGTGTCACATTAAAGTTCTGTTTAAAGGGCCTCTCAAAGCGACATGCTTAGTTGAATTCCTTTGAAATTTGGTGTGTTTTAGGACAGTGCAAGGTAGCTTGAATGACCCAAATTTACCGTCATTTGAGCTAGGGCCTGCAGAGATAAAAGCTCAAAATAAATAGTCATTTTTCAAAATGTTTCTGGGGGGGGTTGTTGTTCGGTTTGGGGGTGGGGGTTTGTGCAGAGCTAGAGATCAAATTATTGATGTGGTGCCAGTCAAAGTGGGTGTGTTCCCCACGGTGCTGCATGGCACCCAGTAAATCTTTGGGAGACCTAATCTGAGAACACTGTTTAAGACACTACATTTTTTGTACAGTGCGCATGGACCAATACAGAAAAATGCTGAGAGGTTTCCATTCCTGCCATTTTATATGCCAGGGATGACCAAACTGCTCGTGAGTCGAACTGCTCTTTTACAGTTAAAGTGCAGCTTGCGGCGCCACCCACGCCCCCTCCCCCCTGTTCTCTGCCTACCAGATTGTTTGGGGGAACTTTTAAAAAGAGGACACTCCATGGGGCCCTGGCCCCGCCCCTTCCCCGCCCCCACCCCTGCCCCAACTCCGCCCCTGCCCCAAAGTCCTTGCCCCAACTCTGCCCCGGCCCCGCCCCAACTCCACCCCTTCCCCAAAGGCCCCGTCCCAACTCCGCCCCCTCCCCTGAGCGCCCCGCATTCCCCCTCCTCCTCCCTCCCAGCCACATGAAAAGGGCTGCCTGTGAGCTACCGGCTTCACGGTTTGCTGGGCAGCCCCCAGACCTCCAGACCCTGTGCCCCAGGCCAGGCACTTCCCCAGCACAGCCGGAGCCCGGGAGGGGAAGCGCCCGGCTGGGGGCGCAGGGTCTGGAGGTCTGGGGGCTGGCCGGCAAACCGTGAAGCCGGTAGCGCTGGGGCAGCTCCGCTCTTCAGCTGCACAGCTGAGGTTTCTGGGGGGAGCTGCAGGCAGATTCCCCTGCGGCGGCTGCTGCAGAGCTGAGGTGTCTGGGGGGGAGCAGCAGCCACCACCACCGCAGCGGGGAATCCGCCTGCAGCTCGCAGCCGGAGCCGCTCAAGTAAGCAGGGGACTGGGGCAGGGATGCCAGCATTTTCCCAGACATGTTCGGCTTTTTGGCAATTCCTCCCGGACAGCAACTTGAGCACCAAAAAGCCGGACATGTCCGGACGTATGGTAACCCTTGGCTTCTGCCCAGTGGGAAGGAGGGGAGGTCTCGGGCTTCAGCCCACAGGAGGCACCTGCTGGGGCTCAGGGCTTCAGCCCCACTCCCACTGAAGCCCCTAACCCCACCCTACCCTGCAGGGCTAAAACCCCAAGCCCTGGCAGGCGCGCCCCAGCTCTCGAACTTCTGAAGGTTGTCATCTGCAGCTCAGATGGTCAGTGAGTTTGGCCAATTATATGCTTTAAAGCTCAACTCTTGCAAGTGCTCTAAAATATGACCAGTTACTTGGATTGCTTTGAAATTTAATGTGCCTCATGGGGATGTGGGGTAGCATTAGTAACCCAAATTTAGGGTCATTTGACCAACGGATTCCTGAGTTGCAGCACTTTCCCCTGCCCTCCCCTGCCAAATAAATTGGTGTCCTTTTACCTCCTTGAACTGAGAGGTACAATTGACTGGTGAAGCACAGACCTCGCTGAGAGTGATGGCTGTGACCTCACCCTTCCTTGAACAGAACTAAGGCCCCACCTAAGACCAAATGAGTTTTGGATCGAGTGGCTGGAGGTTGCTACAATTGAGAGGCATGGGTGGCAGTTTTATTTGGGGTGGGGGGGGTGGAGTCAAAGTAGTTGGAGGAAAAAATTAGACGAGAAAGCTTCCTGGGTGGGAGGGGTATTGGGGCAGAGGGGTTTGGGCTGCAGTGAGGGGAGGGTGTTACGGGAAAGAGGGCTAAATGGGATAGGTGGTAGGGGAGGGGACATAGGTTGGGGGCTCAAGTGAGGAGGTGTGGGACAGTGGTAAGGGGGATGTGTGGATGAGTGGCAGAGGGCCTGGGGAAAGAATAGGGGCAGGGATACCTGTCAGCTCCACATACTCCACTCCCATGTGTGTGCTCTTGCCCCTTGAGGGGGTGTCTGAGAGCCCTTCCTTGCCCCGTCAGCCATGCTGTGATACCGGGGCATGCCCTTCTGCGAATGTCTGAGCCCCTCTCACTGCCTCCTTGGTGTCTGCCAGTATCTGGGGGTTGAATTCTAACATCCCCCTCACATGAGCTGGATTTGTGAGGGAGGGGTCTTGCCCTTTTGGGAGGGTCTGCCAGGTTTTCTCCATGTGAGCAGGGCCGCACAGAGGATTCAAGGGTCCTGGGGCAAAGCAGGGGAGCTGCGGTGCTTGTACTCACCCGGTGGCGGTCTGGGTCTTCGGCGGCATTTCGGTGGCGGGTGGGGCCCTTCAGTCGCTCCGGGTCTTTGGCAGCACTGAAGGACCCGCCACCGAAATGCCGCCAAAAACCCAGACTGCCACTGGGCCAGGGCTCGCGGGGCCCCTGCAGGGCCCGGGGCCTGGGGCAAATTGCCCCACTTGTCCCCCCCTCTCCGGGCGGCCCTGCATGTGAGCCAGGATCTGGATGGAGAGCCCTTTGGGTGGAGAGCTGAGAACAGGCACAGTTCATGCATAGCACTGACTCCAAGAGTGGGATGGAAACAGCCACTGAGGTGAATGGAGGTGTTCACATGTCTCAGAGCTATTGTTTTGGATGGTATTCATTCCCATGGCGTGATCTCATTCACATTGAGATCAACAGGCCACTTCACACCTTGCAGAGCCTCCTATGGTGCAGATGGATGTGCAGATGCACCCTTTCCCTCCACCACCCCTCTGTCCTTCCTGTTTAAAGGACAATGCTTCCATCCACCTGCTCTAAAATCTGCTTGCTTGCACCAATTTTCTTGATGTGCTGTGCTTTGTGGAAGGGTTAGTGACCCATTCATGGGGTCATTTGAGCCAGGCGTTCCAGAGATATAAGCCCAACCTAGCCATTTTTCAAAAAGTTTTTTGCTGTTTTGTTTTGGGTTTTTTTTTTTTTTTTTTGGCACAGTGCTAGCACTCACATTATTGCATGATGTAAGTCAAAATGGTCTCAGTCACTCAATTATTATCCAAGGTAGGTCCTGGCACCCACTAAGTCTTTGGGGGAACCCAAATTGTGACCAGCCTTTGAGCACATGCTAACTTCTTTGCTTGCATAGTTGTGCAGTGTGGATGGAATACAGTGTGATGTGCCAATAAAGAAAAAAAATCATGGAGGGTTTCTGTGCAGCCACTCTTTGCTTGCTGGGTAGTTGGCAGGAGTGTGCCAGTTGGTGAACTCCCTGCCACCGATGTGTCCAGACCAAATCTTTGTACACCTGTGCAATAAAGATTTTAATAACTGATGTTATTTGAGAAAAGTAGGGGCCTGGGGAAGAAGTGACGGATTCATCTCTTCTGGGACTGACCGTGCCGGCCAATCACACCCGCCCACGGGCTCCCCCCCCAAAAGCGTGGGGCCCAGAGCGGGCGCCTCAATTGGCTCTACCCAAGGGACAGCTCTGACTGGTGGTACCTTGACTGCTGAGGGAAAAGCAATATGTGCATTGCCAGTGTGTGGATTCTGGGCAATTCCTGGATCACGAGGTTGCAGATGTTTGCAGGAGAGCTAGGGGTACACCATGACATGGGGATTGCTGCCTACAGGTTGATCTGAGTGGGGAGAGGTGACCTTCACTGACATCACGTTTTGCCCACTCAGCAGTGTGTAGCCGGTGACTTAAGAGGGTGTGAGTTATTGGACATTGTGCTGCTTCACTTGGGCAGAAATCATGCGGGCTGCAGAGATCACATCAGAACTTTGTGTCCAGGCGCTGTGGCAGTTTGCTCTGATTTGGCTGAAGGTCTGAATAAGCGCTACAGTGACAACAGGAACGCTATTAATAAACAAAACATTAGAGAGTTCCTGGCTGACTAGAAAATTTGTACTAGAAACAGTACAAGCACTGGCACCTCACTGTTTCTCAGGGCTGGGGAACAGCTGTTGGACAGGTGCCAAGACATGTGTGTGACAGCGCTGTTTATGATATGAGGTGTGCCATGCTTTGCACCCTCTGAGGTGTTGAACGATGGGAAGAGCTACATGGGAATGCTCCGGCTCCGTTACACATCCTTACAGTGTAGAATTGTGTAGGTGATAGAATTAGCAAGGCTTGGGGGGTGGTTAGTACTCAGGCTACTGTCAGCCGTGAGGTGGACTACGGGAGGGTTCACATGTTAAATGAAAGCGTAAATGAGCTGGTATTCTGTGTGATGAGTGTAAGGGAGCTGTAAAAGGTTGCAACATGGTTCTTAAACTGTACACGTGCAGAATATCAACCTTGCTTTGAAACTCTTAGGGATGTTTATGAAAAAAAAATAAGGAGGAATGAGGGCAGTTGTTTGGACCTCTCTTCCCTGTCCCTACCCCCGGGCAGAAACTGGGACTTCTCTATTACCCGCCCCCTTAACCCCAGAAACCAGAACCACTCCCCACTCCTCTCATCTATGCCTGCAGGGGTGATGGCTCCCTGCTCCCCCCTCCTCTCTGCACCTCTGACTCTCATCCCCAAGCAAGGAGAAAGGGAGGAGTCAGCCCTAGGAAAGCTCCCTAGCACACATTAATGTAGTCCAGTGGGGCCCACATGGGGCAGTGAGATCACAACACGCAGCCTATTGCCTGGGCGCAATGCCAGCAGTGCACCACCCAAGAGCACCGCTTGCCTCCCACAAGACCCACTCTGCACATGTACCACGGGTAGCGGAGAAGAACGTCCCCTGCAGCCATGGTGCTATTTACTGTGTTTGTTGGACCCCCAGCTTCCTAGATTTAAACCTGAATTAGTAATTTTTGTCATTACCTGTTCAAATCAGGGTGCTTATGGACAGTTAGAGAGGGTGGGTAGCACTGCACATGTGGTTTTCTCTTTGGAGGTTGGCTGTGTGGGTGTGTATGGCAGGAGCTGGAACCGCCTGACGTTTACAGTGCCAAAGGTGAGTGTGAGGTCAAAGATGGCAGATGCTAGCGAACGGGTGGGGTGGGCAGCCTTTGTTGCTGTCCTTTAATAGTATTAGCTTGAATGCTGTGGATGAGCATGAATGATTTGTAAAAGGTGGTGGTGACAGGCTTGTTCATTTCAGCAACTGTGGGTTGGCAGAGTAAAGGTGTTAAGCGGGGGAGGGGTGATGGGATTGCTGTAATGCTGCCCTCTGTCAGCAGTGCCCTGACGGCAATCTGAACTGTGCAGTACCTGCTCTTCAGCCGATTTTAGACAACTCAGCGTTCTGCAAGGGGATGCCCTCCCCATCCCCAGCTACCCTCTAACTGTGCATTAATGGAGGGTTTAGCCACATGCAATGACATTTCAAATAATGATTTTGGACTGGCACCATGATGGGCTTGACACTGAGCTCCAGACCGTTATGTTCACATCCCTGCCTGTTCTGTGGTCTGGTGCCAGCAGCCAGGAGCAGGAGCACTGGTTGCCCCACTGCCAGCTCAGGTTTGGCCTCACGGCCTGTCCACCATGAGGGAGGGGCCATGTGACCAAACTTGAGTGAGTGGCATTGTGATCCCAGGCATGGGGGGAGGGGACACTGCTCAGACTTGGCTCTGTGGCCCCTCCATCATAATGAAAAGGCTACGGGGGGGCAAAAATTAAGAGAGTGGTGCTGTGATTCCCCCACCCCATGCACTGGGGTGGGAGGCAGTTGCAACATTGCTCAATGCCACAATGGAGGGGGCACAGAACCAAACCTGAGTAAGCATCTGGGCAGTGGGGTGGTCAGCCCTGCTCCTCTTTAGTGCTGCTGTGGCCACAGCCCCTGCACCAGGCTCCCTGCCCCCAGTCTTAGCCTGCTTGCCACATCCCGGTGAGTCAGGGGAGTGACACTGCAGCAGCATGGGGTGGGCTGGAATCAGGGGCGGCTCCAGGCACCAGTGCACCAAGCGTGTGCCTGGGGCGGCAAGCCGCGGGGGGCGGCCTGCTGGTTGCCGTGAGGGCGGCAGTCAGGCTGCCTTCGGTGGCATGCCTGCGGGAGGTCCGCCGGTCCTGCGGTTTCGGGGGCAATTTGGCAGCGGGTACGCCGAAGGCGCGGGACCGGCGGACCTCCCGCAGGCATGCCGCCAAAGGCAACCTGCCTGCCGTGCTTGGGGCGGCAAAATACATAGAGCCGCCCCTGGCTGGAATGCGGGGGCTGAGCTTGGTAAGGACTTGGTGCGTGAGGAGCTAAGGCCACACCATGGCTGGCTCCACAGAGACTGATGGGGAAAATGTCTTGGATTGGCCCTGGAAATGTGTGAACCAAATTAGCAATCTTAAAACAGTTTTCAGTGATCAGATAACATCCCATTTGTGATATACAAATATAGCGTCAGATCGATCAAGCGGATAGATAAAACTAGATGCTGCCAATGAGTGCAGCTAGATTGTGAGCCAATCCTGTGATCTGAGATATTACTTCAGTTCATGTCCGTTGGCTTATGCGTTTGACCACGTACAGATGTGCAATCAACCTAAATCTTTGGCAAATCTTTCACGTGCCCCAAGGCATATATGTGAGGGTGACTGTGTGGGGAATGACTGAGGCAGTGTTGCCTAGTGGATAGAGCACTGGACTAGAACTCAAGAAAGCTGGAGTCTATTCCCAGGTTTGCCTCAGGCCTGCTGCACAACTTTGGGCAAGTTACGTTCCCCTATGTGCCTCAGTTTCCCCACCTGTTAAATAGGGATGGGGATGCTGATCTCCTTTCTAAATCGTTTTGAGATCTGCTGATAAAAAGCACTTTAAATGAGCTGGGTTATTCACAACTGGTTTTCTGATCTCTAAATGCAGTACTGATAAAATGTTTTGTTTTGGGGTTTTTTGGGGGGGAAAGGGGGGGAAACCACTGCTCATTTCTGCTAGAAAAGCCCAATGCTGGCCCTCAAAGACCCAAAGCTTCCTTTTAAAACAAATAGCTCATATGCAATCATGTTGGGCAAGCTGCAGAATAATGCCTGCATCTGTAACTTTCACTCTATGCATCCGAAGAAGTGAGGTTTTTACTCACGAAAGCTTATGCCCAAATAAATCTGTTAGTCTTTAAGGTGCCACCAGACTCTTTGTTGTTTTTGCAGAATGATCTGTTACTCATACGTAGAAAACATGCTACAGATCTTGACCAAATTATTGATAATCTTCTAGGAATAATACACTTATTGGTTCCTATGCTGCTCGATGTACAGTGAAAAATTACATTGCTTAGAAGCCAAAATGAAGCATTGTGCAGCAGGGAAAAATATAATCCAAAGATAGACCCATAGGGTGGGATTCACAAAGGCACCTAATTTCTGTTGATTTCATCCAAAATTAATTGAAATCAATGGGAGTTAGGCACCTAAACACCTTTGTGAATCCCACCCTTACTGAATGTACAGGCTCACAGTCAGAGGAGCCTATAGTCCCTTCCAGAAGTAGCACTGCAAACAGATTTTTGAAAAAATCACAGCACGGAATGTAATTAATATACATTTTGCTGCCGTGATTGTGCACAGAGACCCACCATTATTTTGAGGCTATACCTGTATGTTTTTTGCAAAGGGTAAAGTCTTCACTAGGAAAAAGATGTGTTCTTACCTGGTATTAGCAAACACAAGATAACACCCAAGTTTTCACTCTAGGCTCCTCTGCAGTCTTTACCTTGACCTGCTAACACGGCCGGTGCCCTCCTGCACCCTGTCCCCCCGACTCCACATCTCTCCTGCACCCAACCCCCCTGCTCTGAGCCCCCTCCTGCACTCCACACCCCTCCTGCACTCCAAACCCCTTCCCTGAGCCCCATAATACACCCCTCCCCCCTCCTCCACCCCAATCCCTTGCCCTGAGCCCCTTCCTGTACACTGCACACCCTCCCACATCCCAACCCCCTGCCCCAGTCTTGCATACAATTTCCCCATCCAGATGTGGCCCTCGGCCCAAAAGGTTTGCCCACCACTGCGCTATCATATCCCCCTTAGTCGCCTCTTTTCCAAGCTGAAAAAAGTCTCTCCTCATATGGGACCCGTTCTAACCCCCTAATCATTTTAGTTGCCCTTTTCTGAACTTTTTCTAATCCCAGTATATCTTTTTTGAGATGAGGAGACTGTACGCAGTATTCAAGATGTGGGCATACTATGGTTTCATATAAGGGCAATAAGATATTCTCCATCCCTTTTTGAATCATTCCTAACATTGTTTGCTTTTTTGACCGTTGCTGCACACTGCGTGGACCTCTTCAGAGAACGATCCATGATGACTCCAAGATCTCTTTCCTGATTAGTTGTAGCTAAATTAGCCCCCATCATATTGTATGTATAGTTGGGGTTATTTTTTCCAGTGTGCATTACTTTACATTTATCCACATTCAATTTCATTTGCCATTTTGTTGCCCAATCACTTAGTTTTGTGAGATCTTTTTGAAGTTCTCCAGAGTCTGCTTTGGTCTTAACTATCTTGAGCAGTTTAGTAACATCTACAAACTTTGCCACCTCACTGTTTACCCCTTTCTCCAGATCATTTATGAATAAGTTGAAGAGAATTGGTTCTAGGAATGATCCTTGGGTAACACCACTAGTTACCCCTCTCCATTCTGAAAATTTACCATTTATTCCTACTCTTTGTTCCCTGTCTTTTAACCAGTTCTCAATCCATGAAAGGGTCTTCCCTCTTATCTCATGGCAGCTTAAATTACCTAAGAGCCTTTGGTAAGGATCCTTGTCAAAGGCTTTCTGGAAATCTAAGTACACTATGTCCACTGGCTCCCCCTTGTCCACATGTTTGTTGACCCCTTCAAAGAACTCTAATAGTAAGACATGATTTCCCTTTACAGAAACCATGTTGACTTTTGCCCAACAAGTTATGTTCTTCTGTGTGTCTGAAAATGTTATTCTTTACTATTGTTTCAACTAATTTGCCCGGTACTGATGTTAAACTTACCGATCTGTAATTGCAGGGATCACCTCTAGAGCCCTTTTTAAATATTGGCATTATATTAGCCATCTTCCAGTCTTTGGGTACAGAAGCTGATTTAAAGGACAGGTTACAAACCATAGTTAATAGTTCCGCAATTTCACATTTGAGTTCTTTCAGAACTCTTGGGTGAATGCCATCTGGTCCCGGTGACTTGTTACTGTTAACAAGTGCAGACAGACAGTGATCTTTAAAAAAATGTATACGCTGGTTGTGATTAACTCATTACTATCTTTGTCTGCACTAGATGCTAAATGACTAACCGCTTATAAAACACAATCTATTTGATTAGCCTAGTCATGCCTGTTGACTCTGGAAAAGGTGAGTGTGCCGCACAGTGCTCAATGAGTGGCTATGCAGGGAAGTTGCCCAAACGCTGTGACATCAAGGACTGATTCAGTGGCATCTAATAACAGAGTCAAATTAAAAAAAAAAAAAAAAAAAGACAAAAGACTCACAGCCATAAGGGTTTCTCTTCAGCCTACAAGTACTCAAAGATGGTGCAGCCCATAGCCACATTTTAGGACTCTGCAGTCAGCAGGTTGAGCATTCATGCTCTGGCAGCAGCCCTGACTCAACAGATACACACACACAGGCAATGCAAGGCCTTTGGAAGTGGGTAGTACCATGGGAGAATTCAAGAGGTCTCTTCTCTCCCTGCAATGAAGGCAAAACTCCTGTGTTTTTTGCAAATGCACTTAGATAAATGTAATAGGGACATTTTTTATAAATCTAAATGATTACCCATCATCTAGCTAGTCATCAAGAGCCAATAAGCAGAAAAAGCAGTCTTAAAAACTATCCAACAGACCTTGTTTTAGTTAATTCTTTATTTTGACATCAAATAGGTTGAGAAAATCTTGGACAGGTCAAGTATGCTGCTGGATTTTTTTAAAGTCTTTTGTAACATTCGTTTCAAGGTGCGAAAGAGGTTTACATGTGTGTTTCATGTAACATAGCAAAACTTTAACAAAACAAGACAACGTCAAAATCAGTATACGCATCAGCAGAATAATCCAACAAATACATGATGGCACTTGAGCCTTGTACTAAAGGGCTCTACAATGAAAAAATAGGTAGTGCACAAAAGAAGCTTCTTTTTTATATATATACACACACACAATAAGGGAGCATAAAGTGGCTTTTTAATGCAAGTCTTTGTGACTAGCAACTTCTTTCTTTTCATTCTCAGATGGTCACTATCTAATGAAAACAGATTACTTATTGGAGATGCGCAAGGATACAGAGCACTCATTGAAGAGGGGATTGCAATATGGCAGCATATATTTCTTTAAAAGTTTAGGCACATTTGAATGCAAAAAATGCGTTTTTAAAAAAAAAATCTTACAGACAGTGCAAAATTTGAAGTGCCCTCACAAAGGCAACAATCACTTAGAAAACAACCTTTAGGACATAAAAAAATATCTACATTTGAATTAAAACATAAAAAAGAGAATGCAAGTAGAAAGAAAAGGTTTTTAATGAAATATGAATTTTTGGTACCCAAAATTTAAATCACTGAAGGCAATCTGAAATTGTGGTATATTTTTGGGTACTAGCTACGCATGCTATGCATTAAGACCTGGTCTTAACTTCGTAAATATAAAAATATTCAGTTTGTAAAGATGTAATATATTTGTAAATAGCTTTCAAAATAGCTGACATAATGTAGAGTAATTGATCACACTAATTCTGCTGTCACTATCTTAGTGTTTGCATCCACACAATCCTGCTAGTTTTAAATTGGGTTGCATCCTAGTTTTAAAAGCAGGATATATATATATATATATATACACACACACACAAGAACAGGGATTTATCTTGTTCCCATTTAAGTCCATGGTTAGATTGACTTCAGAGGGGCAAGATTTTTGGTGGAAACAGTTCTAATTCTTAGATGTTTGGTTTCATTTTTGGCACAGCTCTTTAAGAATTAAAATACTGGTAATCAATTATTGAAATAGATCATGACTCCAGTATGAGACCTACCGCTTCCACTGCAAAATATACTGACCTGGCATTATCAGTAGAAATGTAAGCTATTCATTCTTTCTTCCTTAGTGACACGTTTTCTAATCTACTAATCTCTTAAATGTACAAAAAGGAAAAATCAGGAAAGTCACCACAAACACCAAGAAATTGCTCCTGCTTTTTTGTTTGTTTTATTTTTACTTCAGAACAACTCCTGTTGTCTTTCATAGGAGTTTTACCTGAGACAAAGTCTGCAAGATCAAGTCCACTACAAACAAGAAGTGGCTTTCATACTCTGTTGGAAACCCAGATATCATCAGATGAGCAAGTTCACATTACTACTTTCACATGTGCCCTGAACTTCTTAAAATGATTGTTATTTGAATGGCAACAGGTTTGCTATGCAAAGCAAGTTCATCTGCTCTACTATTGTTTGGTAAAAGCATAATTAGCTTCCCTGAATATTTTTCCTTCTCAAATGTAGTCTCTACAGGATATTATTTTTCTTTTTCATATCCAGCACTCGGTGTCTCAGTTAGTGCTGGCTTATCTACTGCAAATATAAAAGTATATATGAAATATAATCATCATATAAGCTAACAATCAGTTAGCCTCAGGCACAGATAACTACATATGTGATATGGTACCTCAAAAGCATATGAAAACATATTTTGTTTTATGTATTATAGACTTTGTCAACTGGGTTTACTGAATGGCTACATTCAATTGTCTGATATGTGAGCAATGCGTCTTTTACATATAACATTATTTAAGGTGCTATTTAAAGAAAAAAATTAAGTTTTGAACAAGTTAATGATGTCGATCACAGACCTTGCCTCCAAGTTACAAGTATGTATTGTGGGAAATCATTTTTCTCTCTTGGGCTCCCACTGCTTTTGTTACAATATACATTTGAACTAAATGAGGTCTTATTGCAAAGGACAAGGCTAACAAAGAATCCCAAGTTGCTGGTGTGCATCCCTATTTGTCAAATTATTTTTAATAGTCTGGGCCATGTTTTGATACCCTTCCTTATGTTGGGTAGCACTTTATCCCATATGCAGACTCATTGACTTCAGTGGGACAATTTGCAGCTGAGGGTGCTACTCACCATGGCTAAAGTATCAGAAACCATGGCCCAAATTCATTTATTTAAATTCATCCAAGGATTAATTTGACCCAGTGTGCTTATTTGTTGGGAGAACCAAGGAAGGAGCCATTAATTTAAATAATGTGAAGTTTAGAGGAGCTCTGTCTAGTTTATAATAAAGAACATGGAAGTTGTTAACACACTATATTTGATGGGCAACTCTGGGCTACAATTGGGTGACATTTGTCTTTTAAACTTAGGTACAAGATTCCTGTGGCCCATTCAGATCTTCACCTCTGCTTATTTATGTCAATAATATACAGTACACCAAGATTTTCTCAACACGAAAAAATGGCTACAAAATGAAAATACAAATGTGTACATTTTGGACAAGGCACTTAGGAGCCCCCAATGGCCTTTGGGTAATGAATTGCAAAGAAATACCAATTCTTTCTCTGCATAAGCACAAAGACAAGTGCTTTATCATATTCACAAAAAAATGAGTCTACTGGAAATGAAACTAGTGATATGCATTAGCAAGAGGGTTGTTAAATTAAGATGAGATGAAAGCGCTTCACAAGTTGAGAGCTCACCAGCTTCCTAGGGATTCTGAAAAAATACAACACATGCAGCTAGTAGTTACCTGCAGATTTAGAACTAAAGTCTGTGTTCTGATATATACATCTTCCCTCCCCCCCGCCAACTCCCACTGAAGTCAAGATGCACATGCCTGAGGGTATATTAGGCCTTGCAGCGTAAACTTGTACTGTCCCTCTCTAGGTCTGTTCTTCCCTACCACAAGTTGTTTATCAGCATACAAGGAGTTCTATTTTGTTGCAGTGGGGACCATTAGAAATGATCATTTATTGCAATGTTTGCAGTATTCTCTTTAATTAGAATGTGAGATACTAGAAAGGGTGGTAAATGCCTAATTTTTAATGGTACCCAGTAGAGGGAAGATTAGAGTTTATCTTCCCCTTTATTAGATGCCCTTCATAAGTGGTTTAAACTCCTATTAGTGTCAGTGGGAATTACATACATTCATGATTCCAAGGCCCAAAGGGACCATTGTGATCATCTAGTCTGACCTTGTATATAACACAAGCCATAAAGCTTCCTCAAAATAAATGGATGGGTGAGTTGAATAGAGTTTGACAACACTTATTAATATTAAAGGCAATGGCATACATCCACAGAAAGGCACACGTTTTCTAGCTGGCTTCCCATCAAAGTACTACCCACCCCAGGACTGAGATAAGAGAAGATTAAGTGCATTCAATCCAGTATGGCCATTGGATGATATAACCACAACTGGATATAAATTCTATGTATTCATGAAGGGGGAAACATCTGCTGATGTCAGCAAGGAAGGGAAATTTTAAAACAATATTACTTTCAGAAAGGAGCACTTTGTCACGGTACGAATATGACAGGCTGGAATCTACCAAGAACTGAGCTATGTAACTAGGCAGTCTTTAGTGGGGCTTCCTTGTGGTTCAGCCTGGAGCCGCTCAGCCTGGAGCCACTCAACCTTTCAGTGGAAACATCAACTACTCAAACTCAGCTCGGGCCCAGACTCAAATGATTCCCAGCAAACAGTCAAGAAAGCCCAAAATCTTGTGCTGATAAAGACTCCAGGAATCCTCACCCTAATTAATGCATGGGGTAAATAAGAGCCATTTCAAATTAAGTGGGCCTCCCATCCTTGCAGACCATCCATAACAACAAAACCTCTTCCATTAAGGATTTTAGCAAGTGATCAATGAACACTCAGACTGGAAATCACTGGTGCCTAATGGAGTGTTTACACGTGTGGCAATTTAGCTAAAGTGATGTATGAACTAGGTAGTATGCTGTTGGGATTCTCAGAACCTTGTAGGCTTTTTTAACATGTGAACGCTCATACTGTATTTTGCAAATTCTCATCTTCCCTGTTTACATAAAAGGTCTGCAAGGAATGTGATGAAGTTGATGCAGTTGTCAACTGATTCCGATTCTCTTCTTCCATCTGGGGAGCATTTTTGGCTGCTGGGGCATGCAATCGGTGAGCATCTAGCATTTCCAGCAATAAATCATAAAGCGGGACTACATTTTTGCACTTCATGTTGTATAGGTGCTCCATCCCTTTATTGCTGTGGATTGCAATGAAAACAAAGTCAGAGGACACTCCATAATGAGATGCCACTCCATAATATTTATAGTGATTGCCATTAAAAAGCCACCATCTGGCAACAGTTATTACACAATGATACCTAAGATATCACAGTTTCCCCCACAAAGTGTTGGCTTTTAATGGTAATCGTGTATCCAGCCCATAAACTACCAAATCAATGATTGTTAGACTTACCATAACAAGAAAAATAACTTAAAGTTTACAAAAGTAAAAAGAACAAACAAAACCAAAAAAACCAAAACAAACCACCACTCTTTGCCTGAACGTTTAGATCAGTTCTGACAGGAAAAAAAATTAGGGATTGTTATTAACCCTTTCACCACCCACATTTGTAACTTTAGTGACGCTTGCCACTATTTTAAATGCCACTTATGTAGTGGGATGAAGGAACCCTAACTCCATTCACCAGCCAACCAGTGTGCTTTGGCACCTTAAAAATAAACAGTTTAGAACTGTTTAGAACTGTCAGATTTCTAACACTTCAGCTATAAGGTATAGGAGCCCAATTTCACTTCAAGAACTGAATAACTGAATTGATCAGGGTTGTGTCCCTCACCTCTGTTTGCCAGAAGCTGGGAATAAGCGACAGGGGATGGATCACTGGATGATACCTGTTCTGTTCATCCCCTCTGGGGCACCTGCCACTGGCCACTGTCGAAAGACAGGATACTGGGATAGATGGACCTTTGGTCAGACCCAGTAGGGCCATTCTTATCTTATAGACCTTTTGCTTAGACTAAGAGTAAATTAAATTCTTCAAACACATCACCTCTGTTTATTATTATTAAAAATCATGGAGATAGAGTCTGAATCCCCTACTTTGATATTGCCTGTCCCTATCAATGTGAGTAGGGGTTGCAGAACTGGGGTGTTATATACTGTTGCAATTTCCTCGGTATGTTATAAACAGAGTAAGACATTGTGTATAACACAACAACAATCAGGTCCTGCCTCCACCATCAGACCCATTTGCAGTATAGTGACACCAGAAGCAGAGGAACCATAAAGAGCACAAGAAACAAATAGTGTTAGGGACAGTTTCCCCTCCCACATGATATTAAGCAGAAGGGCTATTTGTATTTCGGAATTATGGGCCACACTGTGACACCCTCATTCACACTGACTAGCATGGTGCCCCACAAGTAGTCTATGAAGGAAAAGACCACTTGTGGAGTAAGTTACTATTCAACATGAGTTTATCAGAATCTGGCTCTATCAACAGAGCAAAACCTTCCCTGAATGCTGAACTTTGCATAGTTGCCTTGTACAATGGAAGAAGGCTGCATGTGCACTCTCTCACCTCATGTGCCTGATGTGCGAGAGTATGAGGAGGAGCTGAGCCAGTCGTCTGTGTTGCTGATCTGGAGAGAGACCCGACTTGGCCATCAAATGAATCAATGTATCTGTGATTTTGTCCAGAACACGATGAATATGCTCCTTCTCTTCCAAAGATTTCAAGGTGCTGGAAAGAAATGTATACACACCTGGGGGGAGGGGAACAACACAAAGAGAGATTAGATTTTCACAGCTACAGTCTCATAGACTGGTATCTTAAGAGGCCAGAAGAGGCATGAGAGCCAACCGCACTGTGAACTTTGTCTGTAACCTCTTACTGCCAGAAGAGATCTATCTAAAGAGAACATGGCTAAGGAAAGAATGGAGGTCTCTCTAAAATGACAATGGTGAGAATCAGGAGTGGACACATTGGTCTAGATGAAAAACAAAACAATGGGTATACTCAGAAATTATTATACAACCCAAACTGCAAATATGAGTAAGAAACAATAATCAATCAGTTTTCTTGTTAAGCCTCCTCTACTCCTGCTGCTTCAGCTCCCAGAGATTATCAAACGGTGGTGGCTTTCATGCACAAACCAACCCAACTTCTCCCACACACACACAAAAAGAGGATATGGTGAAAGCAAACTGATTGGCACTTTGGTTGGAGTCCTTTATGTTGTACCTAGAATAAAACAAGGTAGAAAAATGTTTTGGCATGAGGAAAAGTGTTTCTCATAAATGCACATACTGTGGGATAACCAAAGTGACTGAAAGGGACAATTGCCCTGCACCCTTAATCCCACCTGCTCCATGTTTTAGGGTCTCTGGCTATTTCAAAGAATCTTTTTTCCCCCCCAGGCAAGTGATGCTATTAGGTCAGTTACTGTATTGTTCAAACAAGATGGGTGGGGTTTGTGAAAGACTAAACTCCATTCTTTATAAATTCCAAGCCACACACTGTCCTAAACAATCCACAATAAAATCTAGCACTTGCAGTTTACTATTTCTTTCAATGCAGACTGACAGCACTGGTGCAATCTGAAAATAAATCAGCAGTCAGTGTAGTAGTGATGACAGCATCTGGAGAAACAGTCAAGTGGAACTGGAGATAATGGGCCAGATTATGAGTTCAGTTACTCCAGGTTTAAACCCAAGTAAGAGATCAATTTACTATAGTTGTAATAAATTTCCCACTTTCCTTGCTCCATCATGCTGTGTATTACACCTCATTGAGTAATTATGTAATCTGTTTGAAGTTACTCCTGTCCCCACCTCTACTGTCTTGTCATCTCCTAGTCCCTCACATTTGTTAGCTGCTTGCTACAGGAACCATGTTTTCCATCTGTATTGAGAGGCATCTAGAGCTCCTTTGGACACCATCAGAAATAATTGTATTAATAATAATGACCGTAAGTGAAATTCTGTTGATTTCATTGGCATTTACACCAGAGTAAGTGAGATCAGAATCTATCCTACTGACCGAGAACAGAACAGCTATTACAGGGTGGCCTCTGGAAGGCAGCAGTTGCAGCTCTTCCTTTTATTCGTTTGCCTGCACTGGACTATTGCTATGAAGTTGTTTTAGAAATATGAAGCAGTGACTGCTTGTCCTAGATCATTTTTCAGACTGGAGCAATTCCATTGAAGAGAACAAGGGCCTTAGACCTTTCTTAGCCAAATGATTTTCAACCCTCCACACATCCATGCTACTAACAGGTTTTATGGTTTAGCAATATTCTAGAGGGACTAATTTCCTAATTCTGACTCATTGGGCTTAATCCATTAGTGGGAAATGTTTTCATAGTCCCATAAGTAGCACCAGCACAGCTCAGCTTGGCCAGTGGCTACTGCCATGTGTTTGAAACTAGGAGGAATTCCTAAAGTATTCATGAGTTCTAAAACCCTCTCAAAAGGAAGGAGTCCTGCCAGGTCTCACACTTCTTTAGCATAGGAGCCACAGAAGAGCTTTGTTTAAAAATATCAAAACAAACACCCAAAAAATGCCCAAAGACTTGGACAATTGGCAACCCCTACTAATTAAATGTTGAATGAAAGACAGCTAGCGGTTATCTCACTGCTGCCAGGTGACTACTGCTGCCTTTCCTCACTGAGCAGGCATTTCAGAAACAGGAATATCAGCTGTTCATCACCAGAAAGAAGGGCTGCTGCCTTCAGAAAAGTTCGCTCAGCAAGGCAAGACCGGCTGCCTTAAAGCAGTCTCGAAGCCCTGAAGCAGAAAATCTAAGATTAAGTAAGTACCTTCAAAACTGTTTTCTTTCAACTCTGTATAACAATCCAATATCCTGAACATCATGGAAGGAGAGACACAGGGAAAACCACAGCCACTGCAAGGGTAAGGCCCACATTCTGTGCCAATAAGGCAAAGCTGTGCTTCAAATGGATTCGTGGAGGGGGCTAAACAGTATGTTACCATATATGCTGTAGGCAAATGGTAATGACAGACGTTTTGGATGCGATTGTTGAGGAGAAAGCCCATTTCACCCTGTCTAGAGCCACACAAATGGAGTGTACAGTGTCTGTTCAGCCTTGGAATCCGAAGACCACTACTGGCCATTCAACATCCCACCCTGCATGTTTCATCTCTTACAAGACATGATGACCTACATCAGTGGTTTTCAACCTGTGGTCCACAGTCCCCTGGGGGTCCGCAGACTGTCTAAGTTTTCCAAAGGGATCAGCACCTCTATTTGAAACTTTTTAGGGGTCTGCAAATGAAAAAATGGTTGAAAACCACTGACATAAGGATGTTTAAAATCCATGATATCAATGGCAAAGAACAACAGGTGGTTATGATGTCCCTGAAGCCATCCACCAAGTGGTTTTAAGGCTGTATAGTACTCTCCCTGAAGTATTCATACAACTAACTCAGTTCTGTCAGTCTCCATGGGCAAACCAATTAAATTAATTTTCTGTCTTGACAGAAATAACACCATATTGGTTTCCAGAGATCACTTTGCCACATACCACTGATCCTTTTATCAGACCCAATCCAACAGCAAGAACTCCGATTATGTTGCTGCCTTTGTGTTTCTGGTGCTTGTTCTCCTTGACCCCAATGGTAAGGAAGAGCCCTTGAAGCACTGCACTGCTGAACTGAATGTGCTTTTCAAAATACAGCTTTGTTTTGCAGCTGAAGGGTTTATTTCGTTTTCTGCAGCCCTGGAGGGACAGATTCTGTTTTATTATTGAAACGGCAGCATTGTCCTAGTTATAAGAGACAAGCTGTCGCCATGGTATCTTGGGAGAAATTCACAAATGGTATCAATATAGTGTATCTTGCAGTGCAAATACAAACTCTTACTTCTCCATACAGAGGGAGAGAGGCTTTAAGAAAAAAAAAGTCACTAACTTTTTTCTTATTAAGGCACAGGGAAAGAAAGAAGTTACAAGAAACAGTGAAAAGGGACAGAGGCCTGATTGGTGGTGGAGGAATTGTGGAATTAGATATTAGATGATGATATTATCAAGGAATCCTCATCATTGAAGGTTTTTAAGAACATGTTGGACAAACACCTGTCAGGGATGGTCTAGAATTACTTAGTTCTGCTATAGCATAGGGGGATGAACTTGATGATTTCTTGAGGTCCCTTCCTGCCCTATTTGTCTACAATTAATCTCAATATTCTCTAATGTGACCATGCACTAAAAATTCCAGGAAAAGGAAAGTGTTCTAGACTTAATACAAATCATTTGTCTGGTGCAGTAAATCTACACAACACCTTGGAAATACAATTTAACAGATTAGATTTGAGATTGATTTTAAATATTTATGGCTAATTCAAATTGGCTGAAAACACATTTAAATCCTCTTGAGATCAATTGTGTTTGTTCCATGTATATGTAATTTGTGTAACATGGTTCTCAATAAGTTTTTCCAAGATTTGTGTGTGCATTTTTCATCTGCTCTTGCTATGTGAGATTCATGTGTATTTTTATAGGTTATTTTTCCAAATATAATGTCTGTATGTTTTCTGTATATTTTCCACAGGAATCCCATCTCCTTCTGCATACAGGGAATGAGGTAGCTGTAAATTATTTCTTTTTATCCTCCTCATTCAATGTGTGGCCACAGGCATGATTTACCACACACGAAGTACAGAATTACTCATTTCTTTTTTTATTACACTTACCATAGTAGTTTCTAAGTGCATCACAAATATTCATTAATTTATCTTTATGACATCCCTGGAGAGAGGGGGAGTTTTTAAAGATGGAGAATTGAGGCATAGAGAGATTAAGGGCAAAATTTGCGAGCATTTTTTTGTGGGTGGCTCAATCACTGGACAGCCAGCTTGAGACACTGAAAACCTGATTTTTCACAGAGTACTTAGCATTTTTTAGCACTTTATATGTTTTCAGCACTGTACAGATAATTCATCATCACAACACCCCTGTGAGGTAGGTGGGTGAAATACTATGACCCCATTTTATAGATGGGGAAATTGAAACACAAAGTGACTTGCCTAGGTTTCAAACACAGGGCCTCCTTTCTCCTAAGCCAAGTTCATTCCTCAGACCATACTGCAAGGGGTTTTAAGAAGCTGCAGCTCTCACTCAATTCATCTGCAGTTGCGAGAGCTCAGCACTTTTGCAAATCAGGCCCAGGAGTCTCAGGTTAGGCACCCATAAAATTAACAGTTCGTGACCACCTGGGAAAACTTTGGTTTAAGAGACTTTCCTAGCATCACACAAGAACTCTGTGGCAGAGGCAGGGATACAATACAATTATTCAGGGTGGTATTTAAGAGCTTAACCACAATGTTATCCTTTCTCTTTCTGTGGCCCATTACCTTTTTCTCTACACACATTTCGGCAATAAACAAGCAACAGGAGTCTTACAGACACCTCTATACAACCCTAATTCATTCCCAAAGCACTGGCCATCCTAGACATTGAATGAGGTAGAGTCCTGTGGAAAAACCAGTATGTGATTGTGTAATTAACAAATGAACCATAATGTGTACACACAAGAGGATCTAAACCATCCACAAAAAAGTGACATTGACCTGAGGTGAATTCTGGGCAATATTCACTCCAGAACCTGATTAAAGTTCTGATATCTCACAGCCCAGTATAACTAGGAGGTGGGGGAGAGTGTATGAAGTTTTGCTACATATATTTCCAAAGGACACACAGCATATGCTGCTAGCCCTGTCTCTCTCTCCCTCTGAAGGCTGCAGAGTTGTTCTCTTTGGTGCTGAGTGAGTAATGCAGCCATACCATCCCAAAATCATTACAATAAAATGTTTCTTTAATAACACACCACCACATACAAAATAAAAACTTTCAATAAGCAGAAAATAAAGTCTTTCCATTCGTTTTTCAATAGTGCATGCTATTATTACGGTTATTTTGCTCATACACACAAGAGGTAAGAATACATCAACCACAGACTATTTAGATCCAAGTGCACTCACTTCTTAGTTTGTACAATTTCCCCATTATAAGAAGAAAACAAAACCCTCTATAACAAAAGCCAGATAGATACCACAAAGCACAGTGGGCAAGGTCTGGCAAGGACATTGTCTAAGCAAGTCCTGGTATTGCCAATCTGAATGGCATTGCACCTGGAACAGTCAACTTGCTAAACTCCAATCACAGAACAAGGAAACTTCAAAGTGTGGGTCAAACAAAACAGACAAGAAACATAAATGGAATGAAAAACTTGAATGATGTAGTAATCATTTTCTAGGGTTAAATCAGATATTCCTTGTAAATCAACAATATGCAAAGAGGATAATCCAGTTTCAATGCATTGGCTAAAAATTATCATAATTGCCATGATAATCACTTATACAGATCTTTTTTATTTTCAGGAAGTATTAAAATGTTTCGCTCTTCTGAAGAGACTATATTTTGTTATTTTATCTTCCATTTATCACATTGATAATTATGTTTGCCATATCAATTTAAAGTATGCTGAATAACTGTGTCACCTCAGATGCACTTTGTGATAATTACTGACAAAATGGTGTGGCTAAAGCTATTGGTAAATTCATTAAAAACCAGACTGGGCTGAGATTTGTGGGGACACACATATGAGGCACTGTAGAGATGATTTCCCATGTAGAAATTGCCTCAGAACTCCCTTCCAAACTATTCATAGTAGGGGAAACCAAGATGTCACACTACCATTAGCTGGTGTCTCACAACCACTCTAAGTGACCTTCTAAACAGTTATCAAAGGCTTAGAGGATCCATTACAGCTGCTCAGGTAAGCATGCCACACAGAGCAGCTCCTTTTTCCCAATCCAATTCAAATCATTGGGTTTTTTTTCCCCACAGAGTTTGTAAACTATTTCATTTTGATAATTTCAAAATGAATATTTGATTTTTTGCAATGAAACAGTTTTCAGATTTTTGTCTCACTGAGAATTTTGAAATGCTTGTTTTTTGTCCCAAAATTGGAACCAAACCAAATTTTCAGAAACAGAGTTTCAGTTCTCCACCCAGCACTTGTTGAGAAGTACTGCCAGTGTCCTAGCAGCCTGGGAGTGAGTCAGAAGGCTAAGATTCTAACCTGACTTTCTGTGTTCATCTTGGGCATAACCTGAAGAAGGGTAGGAGACTCTAAGGTTAAGTAGAATAAGAGTGTGGTCCAGTACCACTGGAAAATCATTTTCCATTGTGATAATTATGCACTTTACAACAGAATCCAGTTTGCTCCCCCATGGCTGTTTTGACCCCACAGTTACCAGAACTCTACATTATTCAAAAGTTACTTTAGATTCTGACTAAAAATGACACTGTTAGGTAAGGTGGTATCAATTTTATATAATCACTTTTGGGAGTAGAACCTCTTAACAAAAATTAAGATTATGACTTTAGAATATTGCTGTATGCTTCAGCTTGCATTTAAAGTAAATATTTGTCTATTTTATCTAATTTTAAACAGACAAAACATTCTGCAACCCTGCATCCCAAACTAAGGGGGGAAAATCGTAGGGAAAGGTTGCAGACCAAACTGGATGAACAAGCATCTCAAACAGGTTATTAAGAGAAAGCAAAATGCCTTCAAGTAATGGAAGAAGGGATGGATCAGCAAGGAAAACTGTCTCTTGGAGGTCAGAAAGCATCAGAAAAAAAGTGAGAATTGCCAAAAGCCAAGATGAGCTAGACCTTGCAAAGGAAATAAAAAACAAACAATTGTAAAAGGTTCTTTAGCCATATAAATAAAAAGGAAACAAGGAAAGCAGCAGCAGCACTGCTAAATACTGAGGATGGAGTGGAGATTAAAGATAATCTAGGTATGGCCCAACAAATACTTTGCCTCAGTTTTTAAAATAGGTAATGAGCAGCTATGGGGGCAGCGGCACAGGGCTAATAGGAACATGGATATGGAAGCAGAAATCACCACATCTGAGTCGGAAGCCAAACTCAAACAGCTTAATGGGACCACATCAGGAGGCCTAGATCATCTCCATTCAAAAATATTACAGGAACTGGCACATGAAATTGCTAGTCTAATAGTAAGGATTCTTAATGACTCCATAAACTCGGGGGTCATACCCTATGACTGGAGAATTGCAAATATATTATATAGTACCTATATTTAAGAACGGAAAAAAGTGATCCGCAAAACTACAGGCCTGTTAGTTTGACCTCAATTGTATGGAAGGTTTTAGAAAAAAATGTTGAGAGAGAGAGTAGTTAAGAAAAGAGAGGTAAAAGGTAACTGGGATAAAATACAACATGGTTTTACAGAAAGTAGATCATGCCAAACCAGCCTGATCTCTTTCTTTAAGAAAACCAATTTTCAGGTCAAAAGAAATGCAGTAGCTCTAGTCTACCTGGATTTCAGTGAAGTATTTGATACAGTTCCACAAGCAAATTATTAATTAAATTAGAGAAGATGGGGGTTAATATGAGAATTGAAAGGAGGGTAAGGAACTGGTTAAAGGGAAGAGTATAGTGGGTCATGCTGAAAGACCTGTCAGGCTGGAGGGAGGTTGCAAATAAAGTGCCTCAAAGATCAGTCTTGGGACCAATCTTACTTAACATTTTCATTAATGACTTTGGTAGAAGAAGCGATAATGTGCTAATAAAATTTGTGGATGACACAAATTTGGGAGGTATTGCCAATATGGAGGAGGACCAGAAATAGCATACAAGAAGATCTGAATGACCTTGAAAACTGGAGCAAATGAGATGGTATGAAATTTAATTGTGTAACGTCATACTTTTAGGGACTAACAACAAGAATTTTTGCTATAAACTGGGGATGCATCAGTTGGACGCAACAGAGGAGGAGAAAGACCTGGGTGCATTAGTCAATCACAGGATGACTATGAGCTGCTGACATGAAGTGGCCGTGAAAAACGCTAATGCAATCCGAGGATAAATCAGGCGAGGTATTTCCAGTAGAGATGGGTGTTAGTACCCATTATACAAGGCACTGACGAGACCTGATCTGAAATTCTACATGCAATTCTGATCTCCCATGTTTAAGAAAGATGAATTCAAACTGAAATGTGTGCAGAGAAGGGCGACTAGAATGACCAGAGGAATGGAGAACCTACCTTATGAGGGGAGACGTAAAGAGCTTGGATTGTTTAGCCTAACCAACTGAAGGCTGCACTTAGGACGGAAGAATCTCATGCACTGTTACAGGCTGGGGACTTGCTGTCTAAGGGTATGCCTAGATTACGAGAGTAATTCGATTTTACTTAAATCGAATTTGTGGAACTGATATTACGAAGTCGAACGTGTGTATCCACACTAAGGACAGTAATTCGACTTTGTGAGTCCACACTAACGGGGCAAGCGTCGACATTGGAAGCGGTGCACTGTGGGCAGCTATCCCACAGTCCCCGCTGCCCACTGGAATTCTGGGTCGAGCCCCCAATGCCTTTTGGGGCAAAAAATGTGTCGAGGGTGGTTTTGGGTAACTGTCATCATTCAACCGTCACTCCCGCCCTCCCTCCCTGAAAGCACCGGCGGGCAATCACTTTGCGCACTTTTCTGGTGAGTGACAGTGCAGACGCCACAACACTGCGAGCATGGAGCCTGCTGCAACCATCACTGCAATTATGGCTGTTGTCAATACCTCGCACCTTATCATCCACCTTTTTCAGAGTCAGATGCTGAGAAATCGGGCGAGGAGGCTATGGCAGCGCGGTGAGGACATTAAGTCTGAGAGGGGCACAGACCTCTCACAAAGCACGGGACCCGCGCCATGAACATCATGGTCGCAATGAGTCATGTTGATGCTGTGGAACGGCAATTCTGGGCCCGGGAAACAAGCACGGACTGGTGGGACCGCATAGTGCTGCAGGTCTGGGATGAATCACAGTGGCTGCGAAACTTTAGGATGCGTAAGGGAACTTTCCTGGAACTTTGTGAGTTGCTGTCCCCTACCCAAGCGCAAGGACACCCGGATGCAAGCAGCCCTGACTGTCCAGAAGTGAGTGGCCATAGCCCTCTGGAAGCTTGCAACGCCAGACAGCTACTGGTCAGTCATGAACCACTTTGGCATGGGCAAATCTACGGTGGGGGTTGCTGTAATGCAAGTAGCCAACGCAATCGTTGAGCTACTGCTGTCAAAGGTAGTGACCCTGGGAAACGTGCAGGTCATCATAGATGGCTTCGCCGCGATGGGATTCCCAAACTGCAGTGGGGCTATAGATGGAACTCACATCCCTATCCTGGGACCGGACCACCAGGCCAGCCAGTACATTAACAGAAAGGGGTACTTTTCAATGGTGCTGCAAGCACTGGTGGGCCATAGGGGACATTTTACAAACATCAACGTCAGATGGCCGGGCAAGGTTCATGAGGCTCGTGTTTTCAGGAACTCTGGTCCGTTTAGATGGCTGCAGGAAGGTATTTACTTCCCGGACCACAAAATAACTGTTGGGGATGTGGAGATGCCTATAGTGATCCTCAGGGACCCTACCTACCCGCTAATGACCTGGTTCATGAAGCCCTATATGGGCGCCCTGGAAACCGAAAAAGAACTCTTCAACTACCGTCTGAGCAAGTGCAGAATGGTGGTGGAGTGTGCTTTTGGACGTCTCAAGGGTAGATGGAGAAGCTTACTGACTCGCTCTGATCTCAGCGAAACCAATATCCCCATTGTTATTGCAGCTTGCTGTGTGCTCCACAATCTCTGTGAGAGCAAGGGGAGACCTTTATGGCGGGGTGGGAGGTTGAGGCGAATAGCCTGGTTGCTGATTACGCCCAGCCAGACAGCCGTGCGATTAGAAGAGCCCAGCGGGACGCGCTGTGCATCCGGGAGGCTTTGAAAGCTAGGTTCCTCAGTGAGCAGGTAACCTGTGACTAGTAAGTTTGTTTAAAGAGAAGCTGAACCTGCCCCCGTTTCTTTACCCACTTAATGTTGACTATCCTCTCCAGCTACATACCCCGTTCACTCCGTTCCCCCCCTTCCAACACACGTTTAAAAATAAAATAAATGGAACTTTGTTAATTAACACCACTTTTTTAATACAAATTTCGCGGTAAAGTGTTGAAACTGGGACACAGACTGTGGTGGGGAGTGGGCATAGTGATGGAAAGAACGCTTCTAAACTCGAGGAATGACATGCTCCTGCTCCTACAGTGGTCCGCAGTGGTTGACTGGTTGTTTTAACGGAGCCTGCCACCTCCTTTTCGGGACTTTGTGTATGGGGGCTGTGTGACTTTGTGGCGGGGGAGGACGATTAGAGATAGACTGCAGCGGGGCTCTGTCCTCCTGCCTCCGGTCCTGCAGAACTTCCACAAGGCGCCGGAGCGTGTCCGTTTGCTCCCTCATTAGTGCAAGCAGCGTTTGAGTTGCCTGCTGGTCTTCCTGCCGCCACCTTTCCTCCCGTTCGCTGTGTGATCGCTGGTATTGCGACATGTTCTCCCTCCACTGGGGTCTGCTGGGCCGCCTCGACTTGGGAGCAGCCCATAAGTTCTGAGAACATGTCATCCCGTGTCCTTTTCTTTCTCCGCCTAATCTGCACCAGCCTCTGGGAGGGGGATGCCGGGGTAGGTCGGGAAACATTCGCAGCTGTGGGATGGGAAAAAGGGAGTGAATTCCTCCCAAAGATACATTTTTGTGAACAATGAACATAGTCTTTCTCTGTGAAGAAGACCATGCACAGCACCTATCACATGCGCACTCAGGACAAGGTCGAATTTTCGGCCTTCGCATTCAGTGCCTGGGGTCTTGCAGTGGAGATCAGACAAGCGGGGCAGGACAGCGGAATTTGGGTAGCAGGCTGACATGGTAAGCCATAGACTTTTGGCTGCTTAAAACTTAGTTTATAGCAGGGCCCTCCTTTCACGTTCAAAGCAATGCTCCTAGCGCTGGCCAGTTCCTGCTGCCGGCAATCTGGCAAGCATGAACTCTGCCACGTCCCACCCGCTCGTGGCTGTCCCCCAGAAAGCTCTCTGTATGCTGTCCCTCTCCCGCCTCCACCTCGTGTAACCGCCGGTTACAGTTATGTAAAGGAACAGGCAAGCAGTCCCAATACTAACATTCCCCTAATTCAAAGCAGGTCACCATGAGCGACATCACTCTGATGAGGATTTCTGACACAGAGCAAGACCGCATGCTGCGTCAAAGCCAGCAAAAACCAGGGCCGTATGCCGCCATGCTGTGAGAGGCAATGATCCCAGAGTACTTGATGATAGCCTGACGGAAAAGTTTCCTACCACGGAGGACGCAATAAGGCCGCTCTCCCCAGGAACCTCATGCGAAGGCTTTCCAATTACCTCCAGGAGAGCTTCGTGGAGATGTCCCATGAGGATTTCAGCTCTATCCAGTAGCTGCACTGGCAAGGACTAAAAAGTAGAGTGCCTAGGGCAAACTAATCATGAAAAACCCATTGTTAATATTCCTGTTCTGTTCAAAATAAATGTTTACATGTTTAAAACACTTGCCGACTGGTCACCCTGATTTAGGGTCCGGATTATACCTGGGGAGGGTTGGTAGGGGATCTCTGTGAGGGGGATGAAGAAATCCTGGCTGTCGGGGAAATCAGCGTTGTAAGCACTGTCGACAGCCTCGTCCTCCTCATCTCTTTCCTCATTTTCCCCGTCCCCTAACATCTCCGAGGAAGCGGCCGTCGACAATATCCCATCCTCAGAGTCCACGGTCAGTGGTGGGGTAGTGGTGGTGGCCGCACCTAGAATGGAATGCAGTGCCTCGTAGAAACGACATGTCTGGGGCTGGGATCCGGAGCGTCCGTTTGACTCTTTGATCTTCTGGTACCTTTGTCTCAGCTCCTTGATTTTCACGCGGCACTGCGTTGCATCCCGGCTGTATCCTCTCTGTGTCATGGCTTTGGAGATCTTCTCGTACATCTTCGCATTCCGTTTTTTCGATCGCAGCTCCGAAAGCATGGACTCATCGCCCCACACAGCGATCAGATCCAAGACTTCCCGATCAGTCCATGCTGGGGCCCTCTTTCTATTCTGCGATTGCATGGTCACCTTTGCTGGAGAGCTCTGCATCGTTGCCAGTGCTGCTGACCTCGCCACGATACCCAAACAGGAAATGAGATTCAAACTGGCCAGACAGGAAAAGGAATTCAAATTTTCCCGGGGCTTTTCCTGTGTGGCTGGTCAGAGCATCCGAGCTCAGACTGCTGTCCAGAGCGTCAACAGTGGTGCACTGCGGGATAGCTCCCGGAGCTATTAGCGTCAAATTCCATCCACACCTACCCGAATTCAACATGGCCATGTCGAATTTAGCACTACTCCCCTCGTCGGGGAGGAGTACAGAAATCGAATTAAAGAGACCTCTATGTTGAACTAAATAGCTTCGTTGTGTGGACGGGTGCAGGTTTAATTTGATTTAACGCTGCTAAATTCGACATAACCTCCTAGCGTAGACCAGGCCTAAGTGGCAGTTCTGCAGAAAAGGACCTGTGGATTACAGTGGACGAGAGGCTGGATATGAGTCAACAGTGTGCCCTTGTTGTCAAGAAGGCTAGTGGCATATTGGGCTGCATTAGTAGGAGCATTGCCAGCAGACTGAGGGAAGTGATTATTCCCCTCTATTTGACACTGGTGAGGCCACATCTGGAATATTGCGTCCAGTTTTGGGCCCCCCACTACAGAAAGGATGTGGACAAATTGAAGAGAGTCCAGCGGAGGCCAACGAAAATGATTAGGGGGCCGGGGCACATGACTTATGAGGAGAGGCTGAAGGAACTGGGCTTATTTAGTCTGCAGAAGAGAAGAGTGAGGGGGGATTTGATAGCACCCTATAACTACCTAAAAGGGGGTTCCAAAGAGGATGGAGCTAAACTGTTCTCAGTGGTACCAGATGACAGAACAAGCAGCAATGGTCTCAAGTTGCAGTACGGGGGGTCTAGGTTGGATATTAGGAAAAACTATTTCACTAGGAGGGTGGTGAAGCACTGGAATGGGTTACCTAGGGAGGTGGTGGAATCTCCATTCTTAGAGGTTTTAGGCCCGGCTTGACACAGCCCTTGCTGGAATGATTTAGTTGGGGTTGGTCCCGCTTTGAGCAGTGGGTTGGACTAGATCACCTCCTTAGGTTTCTTCCAACCCATATCTTCTGTGATTCTATGAAGGCTGGGGGGAGATATGATTGCTCTCTATAAATACATCGGAGGGATAAATGCCAGGGAGGGAGAAGAGTTATTTAAGTTAAGCATTGGCATTGGCCAAGAACAAATGGATATAAACTAGACACAAACAAGTTTAGGCTTGAAATTATACAAAGGCTTCTAACCACCAGAGGAGTGAAGTTCTGAAACAACCTTCCAAGGGGAATAGTGGGGACAAAAGACCTAAGTTATAAGATAGAGCTTGATAAATTTATGAAGGGGATGGTATGATGAGATTGCTTACAATGGCACATGGCCCATCTACAACTGTTATTTGCAAATATTTCCAGTGCCTGTAGATGGAACACTAGAGGGGGAGGGCTCTGAGTTTCTACAGAGAATTCTTTTTAGATGTCTGGCTGATGGGTCTTGCCCACATGCTCAAGGTCTAACAGACTGCCATATATGGGGTCAGGAAGGAATTTTCCACCAGGACAGATTGGTAGAATACTTAGGGGGTTGTCAACTTCCACTGCAGCATGGGCCACAGGTCACTTGCTGGTTTGAACTAGAGCAGGGGTTCTCAAACTGGGGGTTGGGACCCCTCAGGAGGTCATGAGGTTATTGCATGCAGGTCGCAACCTATCAGCCTCCACCCACCCCTCCAACCCTGCTTCACTTCCAGCACTTATAATAGTCTTAAATATATTTTTTTAAATGTGTTTTTAATTTGTAAGGGGGATCGCACTCAAAGGCTTGCTATGTTAAAGGAGTCACCAATACAAAAGTTTGAGAACCATGGAACTAGAGTAAATGGTGGATTCACTGCAATTTGAAGTCTTTAAATCAAGCTTTGAGGACTTCGGTAACTCAGCCAGAAGTATGGAGCTACTATAGGAGTGGGTGGGTGAGGTTCTGTGGCTACAATGTGAAGGAGGTCAGATTAGATGATCGCGATGGTCTCTTTTGGCCTAAAAGTCTATGAGTTTAAGGTGGTGCCAATTTTCTGTAATCACTTCTGGAAGTAGAGCCTCATTTAACAGAACTTAACATTATGGCTTTAGAAAAGTGCTGTATGCTTCAGCCTGCATTTAGAATAAATCTTTTTCTATTTTCTCTCATTTTAAACAGACAAAACCTTCTGGTCAGAGATGCGAGATCCTTTCTTTTTGTGCCTTACTTCTCAGCTTTATTTGGCCATTTCAACCTCAAGGTCTTTACATAAGTTCTGACAAATTTAGCCATGCCTTTGCCATCCCTTCCCTTAGTTTTACCACCTAAACAGGAATGTTTACGCTCCAGTTCTAAAACTAAAATTAGAATCACCTCTTGACATTATGAGGGTTGCCTCAACTACTGTCATCACCTCCTCTCAGATCTTTTTCATACTAATCTTGACCCACCCCCAATCCATCGAAAATACTGCCCAAATCATCCTTCAGGTCCGTTGCTTTCAGTATATCAACTCCTTTTTTAATTAATTCCCTGGCTCCCTCTTGTACTGCAAAAGTTTACACTGTCTGTCTTTGCCTTAAGGCTTTACATCACAAATTCCCTGTCTAATGCTCTGATCCAGCCTCTTTTGGCATCCAAATAACAACTGAAATCAAACAGCAATAGTAATTAATTAAATTATAAAAGTGTTATATGTGAACATGCCACTTACCTGAATTGAGCAGGATGATTGACTTAAGGCACACAAATTCCTCCCCCTGGAGATTCATCACACGGAACCGAGCAGCAGTGGCCAGCAACATGTCAAAGATCTCCACCATGCCCTCTACGCACTTCCCTTGATTCCTGCAAGAACACAACCACAGGGATTTCACAGATTTATCCAAACAAAGAGGTCCTTCCACTACACTTTGACTTCTTAATTATCCACTCCATTCTGATTGTGTAGTGCATTTACTCACTGTGCTCACTTTGCACCAACGTGTCTAAACAAAGTGGAAGGCAGTGGATAAGGGCCAACATCTCAAAGCTAAAATATAGAAATGTTTATTTTTCCAAAAGAGTTGCTAATTACTTAATGGTCTGTACACCAATAGGAGTCATCATGAAGGTTAACTTCCTGTGAGCAAACGATCTTAAGAACAAAGATATTTTTAAATGATATTTTCCTTTTTTCTTTTCCCCTTTACTGCTTTGATTAATTTGTCTTCTCTTCTTTTTCTTTACTCTTTCTTTACATAACCCCTCAAACATTTTTCTTTATGCTTGACAGTACTTCTCCTTAATCTTTTCCTGTTGGCATTGTAAACTAGTATTCTGACATGTTACTCATATTTCTCTTACATTAGTGTAATGATTCAGGAGTCCCTTATTATTTAATGGCACTCATGTCATGACATTATATGATTTTGTTTATCTCAAGACAAAGCTCAGTGATGCTGTAAAGCATCGAACCAGCCCACTAACAATGGCATTTAATCCACAATCCACTGTTCACAATGACAGACTCTGGGTGATTAAATCAGATGGTTCAGATGCAGAGTAGTAGTTAGTATAAATAAATATTCATGGATGGAGAAGAGGAGGAAGAGGAAGAACGAGAGTGACTCTATAGCCTGGTATTTACCTGGGAGGTTAGAGACCGAAGTTTAAGTCCCTGCTCTGAATGAGGCACTCACGGTCCAGGTTAATGCCCTAACCATTGGGCTATTGCCTGTTCTGGAGTGGGTCTCTCTCAAAATTCTAGTTATCAGTCACTTGATTTCAGAGCAGCAACAACAGCTAAGACACAGGGTGTGGTCATTTGCAACAGCAGCTGCTGCTCAGCCTCAGTATTGACTCACTAACATCACAGCAGCAAGACTGTGAAACTCTGCATGGGTAAAATAGAGTGGAAAGCCTGTCCATTGGTAAGGTAAGATGTACCTCTCTGTATGGACATCAAGAAAGTGAAAAGAAAAGAGGTGTTAAAGATTTTCATGGGCAAATAAAATAATTACTAATGCAAAGCAAGGGGTAAAAGATACATACAATTCATGCTTTTCCTCAAATCTCTACTTGTTAAAATGTACATCCTCAGAAAACAAAACCCTTGAATCATTACATGAAGTTTTATAATAAGACAGGCATCTTGTTCTGTTCAGCTTCTTTGTTTCTGGCAGAGCAGCTAGTAGTTTTGTGTTAAAGTGGAGCAGAATTAAACCTCCATATGTAGAATTGTGCAAGGTTTCAGAGGAGCTAAAAGTCTTCATTTCAACAGTTTGCAAATTCCCAGATAAAAATGAGATAAGAATTATGGATAGCTAGCAGTAAGAACAGGATTTCAGTATGCATTGGCTCTTGGCATATTCTAAAGAATGTTTCCATTGCAGACCATTAAGGAGGCTGTGTAAGAAATATACTTGCTCCTCAAAAGCCATCTAGCTACTATCGGCCAGTTTTCAGCTTAAAGCACCTAAGAATATCACACAGTCTGGACTGATTCTGAACTTCAGGAGTAACGATACTGACCTATTTAGATATTTTAACCGCTATTCGTTCACAAGTTCAATATTCCAATCAAGGATGTCTTGTCAAGTGGCTCCACTGTAAGGCTAAAAATTTAGATTACTTTGGCCTCAGCAAAAATCTTAAAAATTTATCATTTAGTTATTTGCAATATTATGGCCTTAATTTTTGAACTTGTGTCTAAAAAGTACTCAATTCACATTTAAGCACCTACAAAAATATTACCTGAATTTCAGAGATTCGGAGCACCTGCAGTTCCCATTTACTTCAATGGCATTTGCGGATACTATAGACCCTCAGAAAAATCCAACTTTTTTTAATTAGGTGTCAATGTGGGTTTAGTTGCCTAACTCTAAGTTCCCAGATTTGAAAATATTGGCTTATGAGACTTGTGCCTTCTTCACAGATGTGTGGAGCAACTTCAGTTCCCACTGAAGTCAATGGGAGCTGCAGATGCTTGGCAGCTTTGAAAAAAATCTGGCCAGGAGCCTAATATTGCCAGGATGGCCAATAGGCTCTTAATGCCCTTTGCTGATAAATTATGCCCTTTGAATTAATATCTGTTCCAGAAGAGAAAATAAGAAACTTCTCTGGTGAGGACTCTCTGCTATTTGTTGGTTTCATTTCAGAGATCCTGTCAGTCACAAGGATTTTTAAAGTTTGACCAACTGTGCATGCATTAGAAGGCTTAGAGTATAAGCCATTAATAGAATGCTCATATGACAGAACTTATGGGGAAGAAATTCTGGGATGTCTGTATCATGGTTTAAGAAGGAAAGTGAAAACTTCAGTGAATATTTGATTATCCATTAACTCCCTGCCCACTCAAGATTGCTCTCCTCATCTTAAAGAACCCTCATGATCCCAATATATCTCCATGATTTCATCTCTCCCTATGCTCCCTGTCACAGTTCCCAACATAAATGCACCTCTGACTCCTTCATGGCCTATCTGAGAGCACCACACTCAGCAATCACCTATTTCTGAGGCAACAATCCTCTCTCTTCAAACTGGGGACTTAGGCTATAGACTCCTGCAATTCACTGTGATCACCTCACCATATCTGATCTCAGTTCAGCATCTGTACTTCCACTCTCTCAGGAGCAATACTAGGGTTATCAGTGACCGTCAGCTCTGATAGAAAAGTGTTATTTATTCAGAACAAAAGCAATTCAGAGAAAACATATAATAAAAACAAACAATTTATCTGCATTTTTAGCTTACCAGCTGGTCAGCCATCTTCTACATGGAGCCCCTCATAGGATTAGTATACTTCAGGTCCTCTCATAGGGCCTGTCTCTGGTCATAGACTTATGTCAGTTCTTGGATCAAGTGTGAGTGACACCCTCTTTTTAAGTTAGGAATGGGACTTTATCAACTTTCAGGCATTTTGCATGTTAGGCCTCTTGAGCTATTTCCAGGGAGTGAAACTTCAAAATGACTCGTTACCTACATTGTTTTCAGTATTGGAGATTTTCATTAATTACCTCTCGTTGACTTTAGTTCCTGCCAGACACCTCCTTTATCTTACCCCTTGAGTTAGAAATCCAATCTCAATCACTTGCAAGCTCATAAAGATGGATCAAACACATAAATATTATAGTCTTTGAATATACCATATCTCTGTGGCATCTGTGTCTCCTTATAATACACTTTGAATATTCCATGTTTCCAAAGTCTCACATGTGTCACACCCCCTTTCTCCAGTGTTGACCTATATCAGAGGTTGCTCTTTTGCTGCTACCACAGCAATTATTGGGTGAAATCTGCTCTCATCCCTCCTGATTCCTCATCCCTTTTTCAAATGTAGCTCAAAACTTCTACCTCTTCTGTGTTGCCCACAATCAGGAACCTGTAATTCATAGTTGCACTCTGTATTACCAACCCTTCACATCTCTCATTTACTTTCCCCTTTGTATTGTGGTAGCTGGCTGTTGCACATTGTGAGATATATTGATACAGTTAACACAGCCGCTGTCAGAGGTCTGCTCTGTTGCCTTTCATTTTTCCAACAAGAGTATTTTCAAACATTTAGAGCTTGTACATCTATTTAAACCAGTGTAGGCTAAGTATAGCACAGTATGGGACATGATGTCAAGTTAAATTAAGTGACAAACTTGAAAATCACTACTTGAACTCTCAAGTTGCTATTCTCTACTTTGTCAACCCTACTAATTTTGTCAAGAGCAGTGAAAGCAGCAGTTGTCTGTTTACTCTGAAATGAGAGACCTCATGGAGGTGGGTTTTTTAGAGCTCTCTCCCAGCGCTCTGCCGTGACTACGCAAGCCATGTTAAAGTGCTGCCGTGGCAGTGCTTTAGCGTTGCCAGTGTAGACTAGCCCTCAGTGTGAGATATTTCTGTACTTATAAGCCCCCAGTGTCACCTGATCCTTTATTGTTATACTATAGTAAAAAGAAGGATTTTAAGTGAGTGCTTGGAGAGGTTCATGGAATGGTCTAGTTCCAGCAATTATTTCTTACTAGTGTTGAGCCTTTTAACCAAGTATACAAATACACAGCCAGCACCTGAATACAGAATAAAAGCCTTTACATCACCCTCTTTCAAGATGGTTTTCTCTGTAAAGACAGTGCCAAAAGGTTTATATTTGGACTACTGTGGTTGTAGCTTGTGCTTCAAACTGGCACTGAGTGCAGATGTGCACAAAAATGAAAAAAGGTAACCGAGCATGAACTTTTCATTTTTCAAAAAGCTCTTTAGTTTTGGTTCCGATTTAATTTTGGACAAAGATTTGGAGGGAGTGGAGATTCTACTTTATCCATAGTGGTCTGCTCATTCCTAATACATTATGTCCCAATCCTTTAATACATCTTACTTCTGAGCCTCATATTTCTATTTAATTAGAAATAAATAACAAATGTATTACATTCGTCAGTCACGTCCTACGTATGGACTTTGTAGGTATGATTTTCCTCAGTATTTGCTGCTTTTTAATTTACTGGGGATTTTTTTTTCATTTAATATCTCAAGCCCTAACAGCAGCTATCTTTTGTTGTTCAGATAACACTAATATTTTGTCAACTTATGCAAAAGCATGTGCCAATAGAGTCAATGTACGAATCACAGTCTAAGAGTCACTAGCAATATGGTGATTAGAACTGGGCCCAAACTAATAGGTGGAATGAAGTCTGCTTGCCCCCAAATAGTGGGGAAGTTTAGTTTGGGTCTTTGCAACTCCAATCTTTTTCTCTAAGAGGCCAAATTGGAGCATCAGTTCCAAACTAACCTCAAACTTTGGAGATGTTTGGATTCGAACACTATTCTGGATCTGAAAGCTTGGGCCCATTTTTAACTCTGCCTCAGGATGCTATGATATGAGATGTCATTTGGGGATTGTTGTAGTAAATACCCTTTAAGTTAAAAAGAAATAATTAACCTGTACAATCCATCAGTATATTTATGTAGCAACTATCACTGTAGTAACTGGATGGCAAACACAGAAAATTATACAAGAGGATACACTAGCTGCAACCACCATAAAAGCACAGTGACTCATTCTCAGCCTACATGGGAAATATCAAAACAAAACAGCAGCAGCAAAATGCATGAGGACTGGGAACAGATAATAAAGCAATTCAGAACAGCCATAATGCACTATATTATTTATAAAGGATGCAAGAGCTGTCTAATATTTCACAAATATTACATGTTATCTGTTTTGGTATTATTGTGGGGTTTGTTATATAATTACACAGGGTTAAATTAAGCAGGGATTATTTGCATTTACACAGGAGACAATAGCATCAGATGGTACTTAAAACTTCAATGTGAATGACAACCGTATTATCCTTTACCTCTGACCATGCTGGGTTCAACTGTCTAGCTCAGGGGTTCTCAAACTGGCGGTCGTGACCCCTCATGACTCCTGAGTTTATTACATGGGGGGGAGGGGGTCACAAGCTGTCAACCTCCATCCCAAACTGCGTTTCACCTCCAGCATTTATAATAGTGTTAAATAGGTCGCACTCAGAAGCTTACGGTGTGAAAGGGGTCACCAATACAAAAGTTTGAGAACCACTGTTTTAGCTGGTAACTCCAGGAGGGTGGGAACCAAGCAGGAAAAACTGAAACCCAGAACTTTGGGGCAGATAAAATAGGGTTACCATACGTCCGTTTTTTCCCAGACATGTCCGGCTTTTCGACACTCAAACCCCCGTCTGGGGGGAATTGCCAAAAAGCCGAACGTGTCTGGGAAAATGCCGCCCAGGCACTTCCCCTCCCGCGGCGGCTCTGCTCCTCCCTGACTCTTCGGCTCTGTTTAAGAGCCGAGCGCTACGGCCT